>NW_027509195.1:125000-250000 GCF_051911475.1 Siphateles boraxobius
TGTTTACTTTAAAGCTCTATGGGCGACGCAAGGCGCTGCTGACGCGAGCCGCTAGGCTAGAAAGCTCTTGCCTGTTCTAGAAAGGATACGGATGTACTTTTCAGATGTAGGTAACAATATTTAACAATATATTTTTTTTTTTCATTTGATTGGTTCAATCGCCACCCACCCGAATTTAATTCAAATATTATTTTTCGTCACGTCATCCGCCTGATAAACCACGGAGTCCGCGGCTGTAACCGCCAACCGCGCATCTCTGATATAAACACAGTAATGACACAAAGGCCTCTCCGCTCAAAAACATTTTTGAGTGTTTTTTTCTTTATGGCTTCATAATCCTGGAGCATCCCTGTGGGACAGTAGTGCGTGTACGTTTGCGTGCATGTGATCAGAGGTTGCATGAGTTCAGAATCCAGCCAGTTTAACCCTGTGCGTTGCGTGTTCTGCTACATGCTAATCTCATGGTGATTTCTCTCTCTATATAGGGATGCTTTCATTCTGGCTCTAATAAACAGCGGCACAAGCTTCTTTGCAGGGTTTGTTGTTTTCTCAGTTCTGGGATTCATGGCGGCCGAACAAGGTGTTGACATCAGTAATGTAGCAGAAAGTGGTGAGATATGCGTTTGTCCTCATCACACTTTCTGGTCCTTCATTCTCCTAGATTACATGAAACACTATTATAATAGGCTTTAAGATTTGGTATCATGGTTGTACTATTGTGCCAGATTAGACTTTGGAGTACCATGTAAATACCATGATACATCAACAAATGGATCTTCTTTTCCCTCAGGTCCTGGTTTAGCGTTCATTGCCTATCCAAAAGCTGTGTCACTGATGCCTTTAGCGCCTCTGTGGGCGGTACTGTTCTTTCTCATGCTTCTGGTGTTGGGATTGGACAGTCAGGTGAGCAGTGTTGGGGGTAACTTATTACAAGTAACTTGAGTTACGTAATCAGATTACTTTTTCAAGTAACTAGTAAAGTAACACATTACTTTTTCAATTTACAACAAAATATCTGAGTTACTTTTTCAAATAAGTAACGCTAGTTACTTTTTCACACTTATTGACTGACAGCTCTCCTGTCCCCATGTTGAGAGAAATAAAGTGAGGTGTTGTGTGGATTTGCATTGAACATGCATTTACTCATCTCACTTGCACAAAAACATTCAGTATTCCTCAAAATGAATAAAAACAGTCAAATGCAATCTCAGAATTTTGTGCAAAAGTTTTATAATTAACTATGTTAAATTACACAAATATACTTTATGTATTTAATCTCACTTTATTAACCAATGTCTTTGCTGCTGATCTACAATGATCTAATTCAACCTAATAAGCAAAAATTGTCTGGCTGAAGTTCAGCAAAGCAGCTTTACCCCAGTGAAAAAGAAGTACACTTTTGCTTGCTTTTAAAATGAGTACTGATTACATAATATATTAAAAAAATCTACTTAAGTGCAAACTATGTTTTCAGACACTGCATGTTAATTGCATGTTAAAAATGAAATATTTTTAAGATTTGAAGCACACTACAATTGCATACTAGCAACCAACACTACTGTACAGCAAGCCGCCAACCTCCAGCCATTTAATCTCTGTCACTGTGACACATTTGTACGTAAAGCAACCATCAAAGAATAGCACAGGAATGCAAGAACACATCCCGTGTGAACGGCCCCTTAATGTTCACACAAAGCCTCAGATTAGCCTTAGAGCTCTTAGACTAGCAACAATGTTTAATGAGGTTAAACACATTCAGCTGTCCTTGTTGCCCACATATTTCTTGGTTACATCATTAGCTTCCTTTTAAAATAGACACATTTTTCTGTTTTCTCTGTTTCTCTCTCAGTTTGTTGGTGTTGAAGGCTTTATAACTGGAATAATGGACATGCTGCCCCCGAAGACATTCAAAGGCTCTCTGCGTCGTGAAGTTGTTGTTGCAATATGCTGCTTCACCTGCTTTACTATCGATCTTTCCATGGTGACCGAGGTATGTCTGAGGCCCTTAGTGAAGTATGTGATACTTCAGTAGAGCTCATATCACCACATTATGTTTCCTGGATGTATTTTAGGTAACATTTTCTCTCTGTACAGGGAGGGATGTATGTGTTCCAGCTGTTTGACTATTACTCAGCGAGTGGGATTACTCTGCTTTGGCAAGCCTTCTGGGAGTGTGTGGTGGTGGCTTGGGTGTATGGTACAAAAAATCTCTAGTTTTTGCAGAGTAAGACGTGTTTCTGGATCAACATACTTTGTTGGTCCTGCAACAACATTGCTAACAAACATAATCCTTATAAAAATTCAACACTACTGAAAAGACCAGTTGGAATTTCCATGCTGGTCCAGACTGGTTTATAATGGTCTAGCTCAGGGGTGTCCAATCCTGCTCGGAGGGACACTGTCCTGCAACGTCTAGCACCAACCCCAATTAAACACACCTGAACCAGCCAATCAAGGTCGTACTACACTCTAAAAAATGCTGGGTTGTTTCATCCCATGTTTGGGTCAAATATGGACAAACCCAACCGGTGGATTTAAAAATTTAATAAAAAAATGTAAATCTTCCGTTGACTGAGGAAGTCTTCTTAGTTTAACTAGTTAGGAAGCCTCATTGGTGCACAGCAGAGCCGCCTCAAACCTGACCCTCAAATCTGATTGGTTTATAGCCCGGTTTCCCAAACAGGGGTTCGTGAGTTGATGAAATTCAAATATTAACTAAAGTAAATGTAACACTGAAATAACCAAAAGGGGCTCTCTCTCTCTCTCTCTAAATCATTTTTTTACACTTTTAAATAAAAAATAAAAATCAAACATAATAAAATACTTACTACAAAACTAACATATTTTAGTAGTTTAGTAGTCATGTGACCATTAACCGACATCAGAGAACCGTGAACCAATGGTTTTAGTTTTGTAATAACCCTGCCGTGAACATGCAAATGTGTTGTTAAATTATTAAAATATAAAAAATTTAAATCTCAGATACTTCAAGTAAATAGTTCACATCTAAGAGCTTTGGGTGACTAAAAAGTTGTGGGAACCTCTGGTTCATAGGAGTGTTATCCCATGCCAACAGGGATATTGATTCATCCACATGTCGTACTCGGGAAAATCATGGTGAGCATGCAGAGATGCACATACAGAGTCCTTGTGTGAACCCAGAAACACCTCACTCTCGTTCTCTGACTCCACGCAGGTGCCGATCGCTTCATGGACGACGTGGCCTGTATGATCGGCTATCGCCCTCTGCCATATATGAAGTGGTGCTGGTCTTACATCACACCCGTAGTGTGTATGGTGGGTTTTACGTGCTATATGCATCAACGCTGGGTTTGACATTCTTTCGAGGGTATTAAAGGGGTTTGTGTCTGTGTTTCGCAGGGTGTTTTCTTTTTTCATGTGGTCAACTACAAGCGATTAGTGTATAATGCCGTGTATGTGTACCCGTGGTGGGGTGAGGTGCTGGGCTGGTTTCTCGCTCTCTCATCCATGCTTTGCATTCCTCTCACCGTCCTCTACAAACTGCTGCACTGCAAAGGCTCTCTCATGGAGGTAGGACTGGTGTGTGTGTGTGTGTGTGTGTGTGTGTGTGTGTGTGTGTGTGTGTGCGTGTGCGTGTGCGTGTGCGTGTGCGTGTGCGTGTGCGTGTGTGTGTGTGTGTGTGTGTTGCTACTTTGCTTGCCATGGGAAAAAGCTACTCTGTATGGGGTTATGATTGTTGCATATTTCCAGATAAATAGATTCTGAGCCACAAATGAATGAAAAGAAATTCACAAATATTAAACAAATGAAATGAGATCCTCAAATATTTACAGGAGTTTCACAAAAATGGATCAAATTCACAAATAAATAAAATGAGATTTGCAAATAAAAAAAAGTAGAAATATGCTTTTAGGTCACGAACACAACTTTGCCTGGCATTCAATTGTGGATCACTTCCTGTGCATTTGTGGATCACAGAACGTATTTGTTGATTTTAAAACATTTCTAGCGTGAAGATGCACACAAATCCACAAATAGGTGGACTCCACCCACTGACTACTCAAGCCAATCAGATAACAGCCACACTGTGCTGACCAATCATAGCACATTCTCACTACAACCAATCACGTTTTGCTTTACACACGGGGCGGGAACAGCGACCTTTTGCAACTGTACTGCATGGGCGCTTCGTTCAAATTGAGCTGAAGTGCTGTAGTTAACACCCCGTTTCCAAAAGGTTGTTGGAGTTTAAAGGGATAGTTCACCCAAAAATAAAAATTCTGTTATAATACTCACGCTAATGTTGTTCCAAATCTGTGCGCATTTCTTTCTTCTGCCTAACAAGTCATCAGCATTAAACGAAACGGACCCGTTCTACTTCTGAAGTACTCCAAACTTACACTACTTACACAAATATAGGACATAATACCATGTATATAATACTGAATATGAGCCCAAATGACCATCAGTGCTGTAACAGCACCAGCCTCAGCATCACTACAGTTGGGGTTTTGTAAGTAAATAATGCAAATAAAAATCTTGCAATGCTGAAAAATACATCTTTGCATTTATTTTTGATCCTGCAAGTAATTTTTACAATCAAAAACTATTAAGTCTAATTCATATGAAATATTGGTGTGATCAAGTGTTTTAACCAATAAATATGTATATATTGCTTGTCTGCTGGGCATTTTACTTTTAAATGCATGATATGATGTCTTTGTAATGCAACAACCTGTCACACGTTTAACAAGAACCCACGGATATATTATCTACAAAAAAGGAGAATCATTTTTTGATACATTAAATGAATGTTTTAAATATTATTTATAATGCTTAATGGATTGTTAGATCCACGGAGCTGCTCATATCAATTAAAACTGCTTGACTGAAGAACTGGGAAATGCTGTTGGCTGTTGTGTGACAGTAATTTCATCTTTTACACAGACCCGCATGTTTATCATGAGGTTTACTCCAGATATTTATTAGTCAGCTACTTGTTGATGCTTTCTGTTCTATCTTTTTGTTCTTCCCATTTTTATGGACCATATACTTCCTAATGAGAAAAGTTATTTCAGGGCGAGACTGGCCTGACTGTAAAGCAAAATGTGAATGGTTGTAGCAAGGATGTGCTATGATTGCACAATGTGGCTGTTATCTGATTGGCTTGAGTAGATGCTGGTTGGAGTCCACCTATTTGTGTGCACTTCTTGATGCTTGAAATGTTTCGAAATCCACAAACTCACCAAAAGTTATATCGCGATATACAGTACGTGTGATTCTCTGTTTCTCTCTGTTCAGCGTTGGCAGCATTTGACCACACCAATCTGGGGGCGACATCATCTTGAGTTCCTTCCACCTGAGAATGAAGCCAGACTTCTGCCAAAGGCGGAAGAGAATAAAAACACACTGTTATATGAAAGTGTCATTTAATATTCTCTCCAGCACTAGCAACTGATCAGATACAAACAGCACTGCCCTACAGCTGCACTGCAGAACCACACACACAAACACACAGACATACAGCAGTGTTCACTCTGTTATGAGCAAGCGAATCATTGTCAGATCCATACTAGACACACATATGCCATTAAAACAGTTATCCACAGCAGAGTCTGCGCATATCAACTGTCATGCAGTAATAATGCTGATTTTGTCCAAGCGATCTTCTTTCAATGTAGTTATATTTTAAAAGAAGGCCTCGGGCACACAAGATAATCACAGGTGCTTGTGTTTGACTGTCTGTTATCTGCCTAGTGTGCTGATGTTGTTCAGTATTATGTGTTTGTTACTTTGCACTGAGATCTTACTGTAGTGTTGTGGAGCAGAGAGTGGGATAATTAATAAAAATAATTTTCAATTTGATATTATGTGCATTTTTTGGTTTGATAAAATCACTTTGCGAATAATTTAGTAAAAGTAATATCTCAGCATGTTTTGCAAAAACATCATTTTCATATTTAAAATGTAAGAAAATGTGAAGACATTTTGTTTAATATTTACATAACAGTTAAAAAGTTTGGGGCCAGTAAGATTTTTGAAGGTTTTTTTAAAAGTCTGTAATTCTCAAAAAGACTGCATTTATTTAATCAAATGCAGTAAAAACAGTATGAATATTATCTTCTATTGTACTATATTTTAAAATGTAATTTATTACAGTGATCAGAGCTGAATTTTCGGCACCATTAATCCCATCACATGATCCTTCTGAAATCATTCTGATATGCTGAAAACAGTTGTGCTGCTTCGTATTTTCTGAGGAAACCGTGATACTTTTTATTTTTCCAGGATTCTTTAATGAATAGAAAGTTCAAAAGAACAGAATTTATTTGAAAACATTTTTTAATAAGATTGATACGGTTTACTGAACTGGAGTCGAATAACAATGTCTCTGCAAGTGTCAAACAAATCAGAGAGATATTGCCTCAAGGTCAGTGTGATTGAAGCTCCTTCACTGTTATCTGTAGGCCTACTCCTTCCTCCAGCTGCACATTCATTTTCTCACTCTTTTTTTGTCCTTTATTCATTCAACTCTTCCTTCCACTTTCTGATTTGCCCTGTCAATGTTATGTTTCCATCCACTCATTTAAATTGAAATTTTGGGATCTAAAAATGTGCATAAAAAACATGCACTTAATTGAGTCGGATAATTTTTTATCCAATAAAAAAATCATGCACATAAACAAAAGGTTACTATCGTAACCCCGGTTCTCTGAAACATCGAGTGGAGAGATCCACCTATGGGGAAGGGCATCCGTACCTGACCTCTGCAGAAAGATCCAATTGCCTGTCTGGCTAGACAGACAGAAGCGTGCAGCCAATGCCCGGTAAGGTCCCGCCCCCTTACCTAGGGCATATAACGGCTGCAAGTGCTGCTATTCCCTAGTAAGTATATTCGCTTCTCGTGCGGCAAGCGGGGCAAAGCTGGTGGATCTCTCTACTCGATGTTTCAGAGAACCGGGGTTACGATAGTAACCTTGTTCTCTTTCAGGGGCGGAGTGGCAATCGGGAGAGTCGGGACTTTTCCCGGTAGGCCGGTAACGTTAGGGTTTTCGAGGCCACGATGGCCGGTCTGATTATAGTTATACATTGCAGGCTCTGAGCAACACCATCTGGCCGCCTGGTGTGCAGCCGCTACCCACTTGTCAAACTGTGCAGCCTGTCTGCTCAACGTGTAAATAAATGCATCTATTCTCTTTTTTTGAGTTCTTAAATGGTCTAGTGGTAGATGTTTTGCCAAGCGTGTCAGAGGTTACGGGTTCTATTCCACACTCGTATAGTTTTTTTTTTCTTTCATCAAAACTGATTATGTTTATCAGTGGTTATAGACAGTCTATATCAAGCAGGGACACGTTTGTATGCATTTTATTTTGTGATTTCAATGAATGAATGAATAGAGAGTCTGTGCAACGGCGATAGATTGAAGCGCGCGTCCGAGAGAAGACCTCATACAAGAGAACACTGTATCCATGTAACCGATCGCCGCGGCAACGAGCGCTCAGGTCGAGTTAAAAAACAACACATTTTAGCGCTAGATCTCTTATTTAAAGATCTATTTATGATCACATTCATCTAATAGGCCTATTTCACAAAAATGGCCGCCAAGACCGGAAGTAGGGTAAACTATTTTCCGGTGAAAGCGCTAGCAGTTGCAGTCGGAGGACAAATGCGGAGACTAAAAGCGGTCCGTCCTGTTGGGTACCTTGTTATGTTTCAACCCAAAGAAGAAACAACCCTATTTATCACTTCACAGCTTTCCGTGTTTTCATGGAACAACTGAGGAGAAGTTAAATCACGCCAGACACGTGTAAAGGAGGAAGCAGATGTTGAAATTGAGTGTTGATGCCGGGGTTCGGGAGTGATGCCCGGGTTCGGGGGTGATGCCCTGACAAAACATGTTTATATTGCACTTCGTTGTTATCCGATTTGCACGCCATGCACTTTTATTTATTATTATTAACTGTTGGCAATTTAAAATTGTTTGTAGAAGTTGTTTTCTCTAACTTTCTTTCCCTTTTTTCCTGGGTGCGCTTTGCCAGGCCTGCTGTTTACTTGTGCAAGCAAGGGCAGCTGGAACATTTATTAAACGTGTAGAATACTTTCCAAACCATTACATATAGTATTATAAATTCAGACGTTTGTGATATACAAAAATAAACACATTAGAATAATTTTTAAAGATGTGTAAACACCATGGCTAGACTAACAAATAACCAGACATCACCAGAGCAAAATATTCCGTTACAGTATAGTAGTAATGATTTTATGAATTTCTTCACTGAGAAAATAGAAAGCATCAGAAACACAATTGTAAATGTACAATCTTTTATGGTGTTTCTTCTGATTCAGCCTCAATTATCGCTCCTCAAGAACAACTACACCGCTTTACAACTATAGGACAGGAAGAGTTAAATAAACTTATCATTGCATCTAAACCAACAACATGTTTATTAGATCCAATACCCACTAAACTACTGAAAGAAGTGTTACCTGGAGTGGAAGAGCCTCTTCTCAATATTATTAACTTGTCTTTATGTGTAGGTCATGTTCCAAGAATATTCAATCTGGCAGTAATAAAACCTCTCATTAAGAAACCGCAATTAGATTCAAATAACCTAGCAAATTACAGACCCATTTCAAATCTTCCATTTATGTCTAAAATAATAAAATACTGTGCTCTTTCTTTTTCAGTCAGGATTCAGACCGCATCATAGCACAGAAACTGCGCTAGTTAAAATTACAAATGATTTACTTTTAGCTTCTGACCAAGGCTGTATCTCAATACTAGTTCTACTCGATCTTAGCGCTACGTTCGACACTATAGATCATAAAATACTCTTGGATCGACTACAAAACTACACTGGTGTTCAGGGACAGGCATTAAGCTGGTTTAGATCGTACTTATCAGACCGTTACTATTTTGTCTGTTTAAATGGGGAAAAATCAAAGATAACTTCAGTAGGCTATGGAGTGCCACAAGGATTGGTCTTAGGCCCTCTGCTATTCTCAATATATATGCTGCCACTTGGTAATATTATGAGAAAACATGGAATTAATTTCCACTGTTATGCTGATGACGCTCAATTATATATTTCATCACGACCTGTTGAAAAAACTAACTTATCTTAATTGACAGAGTGTCTTAAAGATATAAAATGCTGGATGACGTGTAATTTCCTGCTATTAAGAGGTATTACTTA
The DNA here is from genome assembly GCF_051911475.1 of Siphateles boraxobius. Lineage (NCBI taxonomy): Eukaryota > Metazoa > Chordata > Actinopteri > Cypriniformes > Leuciscidae > Siphateles > Siphateles boraxobius. The sequence continues at coordinate 134,183 of NW_027509195.1, forward strand.
TTGGTCCAAAAAACTACCCACAAAACCTCGTACAATACAACTTTAATTTAGAAGGATATCCTGTTACTTTATCCACTACAGTAAAAGACCTGGGTGTTATACTAGACCACAGCTTGTCTTTCGAAAATCATATTTCATATGTTACAAGAATAGCCTTTTTCCACCTCAGAAACATTGCTAAGTTACGTAACAAGCTATCTGTTTCTGATGCAGAAAAGTTAGTTCATGCATTCATGACCTCGAGACTAGATTACTGTAATGCTTTATTAGCTGGCTGTCCTGCATCCTCAATAAACAAACTACAGTTAGTGCAAAATGCAGCCGCTAGAGTTCTGACTAGGTCAAGAAAATATGATCATATAACACCAATTTTATCATCTCTACACTGGTTATCTATTAAGTTCCGTATCATTTACAAAGTATTACTACTTACTACCGGTGCTTTTGGCCACCTGGGTGCTATCAGAATGAGAGACAGGCCCTGCTCTCTCACCCTGGCCAGTGTGGGAATTATCAGACACAGGGGAGGAAAAGCATACAGCAGCACTCTGGGCCATGGGTGGGCCAGTGCATCTACCCCGAGGGGCGCGTCCACTTCCTCTAGCGAGAAGAACATAGGACAATGGTGGTTTTCGCGCGAGGCGAATAGATCTACGGTTGCCTGTCCGAGTCTCATCCATAAAATGTCTACTATCTGCGGGTGAAGGCGCCAATCTCCGTAGATTGGTTTTCCCCTCGATAGAAAATCCGCGCCTCTGTTCAGAATGCCCGGAACATGCGTTGCGCGTAACGACAGAAAAACCTGTCTGCTCCACACCATAAGCTTGTAAGCTAGAGCGTGAAGTTTCGACAAGCGCACGCCGCCCTGACGGTTGATATAAGCCACTGCCGTGGTATTGTCGCAGCGTATGAGCACATGATGTCCCTGCAGACGAAGCAGAAAATTATTCAGAGCTTTCCAAATGGTCATAAGCTCTAAATAATTTATGTGCGCTGAACGTAGTCTGCTCTGCCACAGACCGTTCACAGTTCTGCCCTCCTGGGTGGCACTCCAGCCTGTCAGGGATGCATCTGTCGTCACAACTTTCCGCATCATAACCGTTCCCAGAGGGGTTCCCTGTGCGTAAAAGTCTGCGCTCCTCCAGTGGTGCAGGGCTGCAGAGCAGGCGCGCGTCACTGTTACAGAGCGGTAAAGATCTCGTATCGGGCTGAAATATAGTGACAAAACCCATTTCATGAACGCTCTCATTCTCAGGAGTCGCCGCGGTACAACCTGGATGGATGAGGCCATAAGACCCTGCAGCCTGAGGTATGTGCGATATTGTACTCTCGCCCCCTCTCTGAACTGTGACAGACAGCCCATTAGAGAGAGAACGCGCTCTTGAGAGAGACGCGCTCGCATTGAGACTGAGTTAAACTCCAAGCCCAGGAAAATTACATTCTGACTGGGTATAAAATTGCTCTTGCTCTCATTCATTTTGAACCCGAGAGATGTGATGTGCGCGAGCACACGGCAGGTGTCCTGCAACACTTTCTCTTTCGAATCGGCTATAATGAGCCAATCGTCTATGTATGTCAGAATCCTCAGACCTGACATTCTCATGGGTGCTAAACCCGACTCTGCACACAGACAGAAGCAACGAGGACTTGAATTCGACTGTGAATTCGTAACATGTGCCTTGGTAGGCGAAACAAAGAAACTTCTTGTGTGGAGGGTAAATGCTTATGTGGAAGAAAGTGTCTTTCAGATCGACCGATGTGAACCAGTTGTTCTGTTTTATGGCGCGAGCGAGCGAGCCATGGGTTAGCATTCTAAAATTGTATTTCCTCAAATGTTTGTTCAACACCCGGAGGTCCAAGATTGGACGGAGATCCTCTCTCCGTAACAAATTCATATGATTCATTAGTTTGGATGTGTTTTTTTGTTTTTTGTTAGTCAAACACGCAGGGGGCGCCTGGCGTGGTGCCACCTTCCAAGGAAGGCATAACTTGAAGGCCTCGTCCTCCTTCTTGTCGCCACACCGCTGTTGCATCAACGCGACGGCGAGGCCGAAGAGGGCCCGGCCGGGCTCCACCGACACACCCGCGTTGCGCCTCTTCTCGCTGTCAGGAAGGCCCGACAGGTTAAGCCAGAGCGCGCGCTCTCCCACCACAGAGAGCGCCATAGAGCGCCTGCAGGCTTGGACAGCCTGCTGAGCGTTACGGAGGACGACGTGGTTAACCGTCAGGATCTCCTTCCATAAGGGCAGAGAAGGTGTTCCCTTTTCTAACTGTTGCCCTAACTCATCCAAAATCTCCGCCTGTTCAAGGCCCTGACAGCCAAGGCCGAAGACTTATATGTGGCCTGATGAACTGAGGCAGAAAAACGGTCCATCTTGTTGGGCAAGACCGGTTTAGGGGGAGCGAGCAGCCCGCCCTGTGCGGGGTTAAGGTGCCTGGCGATGGAAGGCTCGATAGCGGGGGGGGGTCGCCCATGCCAAGAGCCGCCATATCCTTCACCTCAAGGCCCGTGAGACCGTGTTTGAAGTCGAGCGGGTCGCTCCAGTTGTGCCTCATGTGCTGAGCGCACGCTGGAAGGACGGGGAAGAGTTGCTTCCTCGGACCGGGAGGGGGTCCCAGAACTTTCCCATTATATATGTCCCTCTCCTGGTCAGTGGCGCTCTGTGGAGCCGGCCACTCAATGTTGAGGCCTGTGGGACGCCAGAGGGCAGGATGGCCTCCTCGTCCTCTGAGACCCCAAGAAGGGCCGTGTCATCTTCGTCGCCGGAACCAGCCCGTTTGTCGACGAGCGTGAGGTTGCCCGCGAAGATGTCCTCTTCGGGGAAAGCAGGATTGGGCTGGTCAGCCCAAATAAGTGAGGTGGCACCCCGGGAGTCCCCCAGTAGCGTGTCGTTGTCACCGTGTCCCCCATCCGAGTCAGAAAGGCCGAGCTCCGCACACTGGGTAGTGGCAACTTTAAGACGGCGTCGTAAAAGCTTCTTTGGCCAGCATAAGGCAATGACTGCAATTCTCCGGGTTCTCCAAGGCTTCTTGAGCGTGTTTGAGACCCAAGCAGACGACGCAGTACGAGTGCAGGTCCTTAGCGGCGATGAGAGCACCACACGTGGCCGGGCAGGCCTGTGATAGGCTGTTCCCCTAAGAAGCGGCAGGTTAAGACAGCGACATAACGGCGAAGAACTCGGAAAAATCCGTGGCGGGCAACCGTGGAAGGAGTTGGTGAGAACGGCGAGAGCGCGGGCGGCTCCAGATGCAGAACACAGCTGATAGGCTGAAAAACAAAAGTCACGTCTGGCGGAGGCTAATCAGGCTATATGTCCTCCTGAAGATACGCAAGTGAGCAGTGTAATTCCAGCCGAACTGTGTACATACAGAGATCGTAAGAAGCGAATGTCAACTGGGGAATAGCAGCACTTGCAGGCGTTATATGGCCTAGGTAAGGGAGCGGGACCTTACCGGGCATTGGCTGCGCGCTTCTGTCTGTCTAGCCAGACTTGGTACAATTGGATGCTTCTGCAGAGGTCAGGTACGGATGCCCTTCCCCATAGGTGGATCTCGAACACGAGATGATGAAAGTGAACTATACAATGGAATCACATTTAACGAATACATTTAAATAAATCGATGCCCAACAAAAAGAGTCATGTAACTTTACCTCAACAGATCATGTGATCAGAAAAATCTCACAAACCTCACAGGGACATTCTAAAACGCTTAACATGAAAAAGGCTTAACGTGAAAATGCTTAACTTGTAATTAAACGTGTTGCGTACATATTCTGGGCTCATCTGATTTTTGTACATATAGCTTATTAATATGATCTTTACTGAGTTTGGTCTATTAATAGGCCTATCACTGTCTTGGTACAATAAGCCACATTAAGCCTTTACTTAACGGTTTATGGGAAGAAAATGCATAACGTGAAATTAAACGCGTTGCATTCATATTCTGGGCTCATCTGATTTTGTGTAGCCTACATAGTATAGCTTATTAATACGATGTTTACTGAGTTTGGTCTTTTATATCACTGTCTTAGTACAGTAAGCCACGTTAAGCCTTTTTCCATGTTAAGCTTTTAGAATGTCCCACCTCACAGCATCTCTAATGTTGGTTTGGTCATACTGAAATTCCCGAGTCAAAGTCAGTTTAATGAACTCCCAGAATTCTCACATGATTGCGTTCCCAAACACCAATCATCTGCCACTGTAGGCAAGATAACATGACAGTGTTTATTGTGTTTTGTCTGCTCGAAAAAAAGTTTTACGAAAAAAGAGCCACAGTGGCTTCCCCAATTGCAGCAACTGCTCTTTTTAGTACGCTGATATTTTTCAACAATTTCCTAGGATGTGACGGTTCACTTTCAATATCAGTCTCTGGATGTCTAGTCATTGATGACGCTATAGGAAACACCTTTCTCCTAGAAATACTGAACCCTGACTGGAATAACAATTAAATTAAATTAAAATGTGCTTTAATGGCATGACAATTGTTTCAATGTATTGCCAAAGCATTTCCAATCATCATGCATATACAAAGCCAGTTTCCGCGTCTACAATGAGTATGGGGATCTCGGTTCATGAATCTTGAGGGCGGTAAAGAGGGAGCCCCGGAACAAGTTGGAGTTGGAGTTTTATTGAGATGGGTTTGGGCTAGAATGCTTGTTGGGCTGAGAAATGTGCACGATGGAATGCAACCGGTGGAAAGTTTGACTGTGATCCGAAAGATGAAAGATGTTCCTCGATGGGGATCATCATCTGAATCGGCTGACCCATTACGTCCCCGCCCCCGAACCTCAGTTAACTACTTAATTCCCTATGCGGAACAATCAGGGAAGAGGAGGATTCAATGCTGTTGATTGCACCAAAGTGGCCCACGCAGAACCGGTTGCCGGACCTACTTGAGTTATTGACAGGTCCCCCCTTGCCCAATCCATTGAGGAAGGACAACCTCTCACAAGCAAAGGGGGTGAACGTGGTTCATCAAGTACCACATGTTCCTGGATCAACACCTTTGTTGTGACAGTATTAGTTCAATGTGATCCTGTTCTAAGCGTTAGAAACAGGCAAATGCATCACTGAAAGATTAATATGAAACACAAATACACTGCCGTTCAAAACTTTGGGGTCGGTAAGATTTTTAAATGTTTTTGCAAGAAGTCTTCTGCTCACCAAGGCAGAATTTATTTGATTAAAAATACAAAACAAACCCAGTAATATTGTAAAATATTATTTCAATGTAAAACAGCTGTTCAGCATCATTTCTCCAGTCTTCAGTGTCACATGATCCTTCAGAAATCATTCTGATATGATTTGATGCTCAAACAAATAGTTGTGTACCATTTTTTGTAGGATTTTTTGATGAACAGAAAGTTAAAAACAACAGCATTTATTTTATTTATTTCCCCCAAAAAATAAAATAAAAATTCTTACTGACCCCAGAGTTTTGAAAGGTAGTGTTTAATGTTACAAAAGATTCTATTTCAGATAAATGCTGTTCTTTCGAACGTTCTATTCAAAGAATCCTGAAATAAAATGTAAATAACTGTTTTCAACATAAAATATATAAAAGACCAAACTCGCACCTTATTGGGGAAGTATTCTTACATACATGTATTGGATTAAACTTGGAAGGGTCATAGCACTTGCAAATTGTTTTCATATTGTTAGTTTACCTGTAAGTCGCTTTGGATAAAAGTGTCTGCTAAATGACTAAATGTAAATGTAAAATTGGCTTGACATTCGAAATTCGTACATTTACGAACAGTCTCTGTTGCATACAACATTGGTATAGGCCTACACGTTTCTAACTTCAATTGCAAACTTTAATTTATTTGAATAAATTGCGCATTCCTGACACCTACCTGAACACTTTACAGTTCAGTTTATTTTACGATTGTAAGGTGTTCTCTTCAAATGCTATTGAAGTTAGAAACGTATATACTGTCGTATGTAACTTTAGAGACAGTGCATGTGCGAATGTCCAATGTAAAGCCAACTTTTTGCCAGTATATCACTGGGAAATGCTCAGCATTAAACTTTGCGCGTTAAGTTGATATTCTGAGTCCATCTGCTTACCTGCGAGTTTGGTCTTTAATTTATATCACTGTATTAGTCCATTAAGCTATGTTAAGCGTTTTATATGTCCAGCGGGGGAATCCTGACGTATTGAGGGAAACCCTAGTCGTCTACTGAATACAGCACAATATAAAGTTAAGGCAACTAAACCACCAAGAGAAATATGTGTCAAACACAAATGTAGCCTAACATTGGATCTGTACATCCGCATCGGGGGAAATAACATAATCTCGTTCATGGTAGAGAAAGATGCATGTAGGCTACACAGGAAAAGTAAACAGATGTCAATCACAAACACACCAGAGAATGTCTAATGGCGCTTTTCCATTACCAGTACCAGCTCGACTCGCCTCGACTCGGCTCGCTTTTCGCTCCGTTTTCCATTGCAGATAGTACCGCCACAAATAGTACCCGGTAGTCATAGCGACGCCGCAGGAAACTGCCGTGACGTAATCTTATACGCGACACACATCCGCTACCCACACACACAGGACAATGGAGGAAATCGAGTGTATGCTGTTTTTGATCCTCGGGATGTGGCTGTTTCTCACAGCAAGAAGACAAACGTTGTTTCATGAGAGGCTGAGGGCAGCAAAACGAAACACTGCTGAAAAAAACAGGAGAGTTTGGGAATTACTACAGAGTTCAGACTACGAGACGAATCCGGTTGTTCAAAGCCGACGCAAGAGGGTAAGTTATGCTAACATAGCTAACGTTTGCATATGTGTAAATACTATACTATATGCAAAGTATTTAATCAACTTTATAGCTACCAGTATTACGTAGTAAAATGTGCATGGTTTGTGTGTTTCAGATCTGTTTAGCTTTGCAAAGTCGCCGCGGCAAACCGTCTGTTTGGGCTTTCAACCGAGCTACCGAGTGGTGGGATGTTATTGTTCCTGGTTTCACAAACGCGCAGTGGGTTCAGAACTTCAGAATGTCGGAAGAAACATTCATATATTTGTATAACAAACTGCGTCCAGTGATGGAGAGACAAGACACAAGCTTCCGCAAGTGTGTTCCTCTAAAGAAGAGAGTGGCCATCGCTTTATGGAAGCTTGCGACCGGTTCAGAGTACAGAACTGTCGGCCATCTTTTCGGAGTAAGCATAACAACTGTTTGCCGGTGTGTTCAAGAGTTCACTGCTGCTGCAGAAACGTTGTTGGTTCCCGAACAAATCCGTTACCCAGACCAGGAGAAGTTTGAAGAAATGGCTGCCTACATTGAGAACAGATGGGGGCTCCCGCAGTGTGTTGGTGCTATTGATGGGTCACACATACCCATTTTGGCACCACAGGAGTACCACTGTGACTATTTCAACCGTAAAGGTTGGCACTCCATCGTCCTTCAAGGTGTTGTAGATGGAAAAGGACTGTTCTGGAACGTGTTTGCAGGACTGCCTGGCAGCTTGCATGATGCTCGTGTTTTAAGACTGTCCACATTGTGGGAGTTGGCCAGCCGTGGCAACCACTTTCCAGCTTACACCAGGAATATTGGTGGGGTGAATGTTGCCTACTACATCCTGGGAGATTCTGCCTATCCCCTGCAGAACTGGCTCCTAAAGCCATTCACTGACACTGGACGGCTGACAGTAGAACAGCAGATCTACAACAAGAAAATATGTCAAGCACGGGTAGTGGTTGAAAACGCTTTTGGTAGACTGAAGGGAAGGTGGCGTTGCCTCATGAAAAGAAATGACTGTGATGTTACAATCGTGAAATCTATGATTCTTACTTGCTGTGCTTTGCATAACCTTTGTGAGAGTCATGGAGAGGACTATGACGATGACTGGGATGCACCTGCAGCAGCAGAGCCTGTGGTGCCAGTGGCACAGGGTGTTGAGGAGGAGGGCAGAGATGTACGGGAGGGTCTGATGCGTTATTTTAATTGCTAAATAAATACATTATCATGAAATATGTTGTCTCTGCTGTTTTTCATTAAAGGTTATCACAGAATAAAATCTGAAAATACTTGTTTAAACCCTTGTAAAAAAGCAAACCATCAAAAAAAGACACTGTTTGTAATAAGTTTCAAAAAGGTTTTATTTAAACACGCATACAAATAGAAAAAAATATAATATTAATATAAATTCACACATCCAACTATATACATATGTTACATGTAGTGCAAACATTAAATTAAAATAAACAAAGGGGTTTCAGTCCAGGGGCGGTGGAACAGCATCCCGCCGGTTCAGTGCCTGGACAAGCTGGCTCAGGGTTCCCAGAAAGGCCTGGTTGAAGGACGACATTGCAGCCATCTCCTCTCTCCTTAAAGCCGCTTCTAGTTCTCGGGCATGTGCTGCATCATCGAGTGCCATCTGTAAATGGCGCTCCCGCTGTGCCCGGTTCAACTCCAGCTGCTCGACATCCGATGTCTGCATCTCCCTCAGGACAGTCAGATGCTCCTGTTCCCTCTTTCGTTTCCTCCGTCCTGGCCAAAAAAATAATTACAATGAATGAGTTATAAAGAAAAACGGACAAGTCACGTTTCATTCAAAGGTTGTGTGTGTTGTAAATTGTTCACATGTATTATCATTACAGCTTCTACATAAAAAAAGACAAGCCCACAACTTACTATTACTTATATAGTATATAACGACTTAACATCTGAGCCCAACTATTTTAGTAAATGTCAACTTTAAAATACCATGTGTACAGTATAGGTGTACGTCTGGAAAGTTATAAAAATACTGAACAGGTTTATTAATGAATCCTGCATTCCCATAACTGGGAATGCTTCCTGTTGTTATGCAAGTACGTTTACGTTATATTAATGAGTTATTGATACGATTAATGATATATTAAAAAGTGTGTATAGATTCACAGACAACAGGCTAGAAGAGTTTACTTTTTCTCCAATTATACTAACCGGTTGTCGGTGTCGACGCTGCTGCGGGTCTCGGTGTCGACGCTGCTGATCTTGTTGGTGTCGATGGTGCCGCTGGTTCCGGTGCCGACGTGGCATCAGTGGGAGTCACTGAACCATTCTCGCTCGTCGAAAAGGAATCTAGATAGAAAGATCATACAAAAGTCAACACAATACGAAAATAGCAATGGCAGATAGTTAGCGGTAGCAGCAATTGTTATCTGCGACACAAGTTTACGGTCTTCGATGTTACTGGGGGAACGTTCACTCAGTAAACTTCCGGCTTCTGAACTAGTTGTAGTTCCACTCGGGTTCCATATGAGGGCGCTCACAGGACGAGTGCAGAATGAATGGAGGTCAATGGAGCTATACCCATAAAAATCAAATTTTCTCAGGATATAATTTGTCGTCTAGTAATTTGAATGTTGTATTCGAAAGGAGATGCAAAGAAATTACTCATTGCTGGGTGTTAGATTTTTTAAAGTCACTCATTTGCTTTAAAGCTCCAGTAGGTCACTTTTGTAAACAAATATTTGCTAAAACTGTCATTATGTCCTGACAGTAGAATATGAGACAGATAATCTGTGGAAAAAATCAAGCTCCTCTGGCTCCTCCCTGTGGTCCTATTGCCATTTGCAGAAATACACCGCTCCCGGTCAGAAACAACCAATCAGAGTCAGGAGGAATGTCTTAGCAGTGTCAATCACGCTCGTGTACGCGCTGATCACCCCTCTCTTGCACAGCGCGAGCGCGTACCGTCGTTCGTGACTCTCCTGTTCAAACTCGTTCATCCAAATGAACGAATCTTTTTTCGAGTCATTTCGTTCATTCAACGAACGAAATGACTCGAAAAAAGATTTGTTCATTTTGAACGAGTCTTTTTTGGAGTCATTTCGTTCATTCAACGATCGAAATGACTCGAAAAAAGATTTGTTCATTTTGATGAACGAGTTCGAACAGGATTACGAACGTGCATCACAGAACAGAGCAAGGCGAGCATTTGTGCTTATAAAACTTAAAGTTTTGTATTTATTTTTGAAATGACCGATCTTTTCGCTAGATAAGACCATTATTCATCGTCTGGTATCGTTTAAAGCCCTTTGAAGCTGCACTGAAACTGTCATTTGGTCCTTGAAACGTTTGTGTCCTATTGAAGTCCATTATATGGAGAAAAATCCTGGAATGTTTTCATCAAAAACCTTCATTTCTTTTCGACTGAAGAAAGAAAGACATGGACATCTTGGATGACATGGGGGTGAGTAAATTATCAGCAAAAGTTTTTTTAAAAGTGAACTAATCCTTTAACGTTATCTTACCAGCTATTTATAACTTATAGAAAGAGTGCAACGTTATAAAGTTACATGTATTGCAAAATACATAATGATTTGAGGAACAAGTTTGTAAGTCAAAGTATGGGCAGGCCATAGTCAATGTAAAGCATATTGTTGATGTTTCGTCCCTATTAGTGAATGTTCCATAACTGTTTATAATCCGCCGTCATCGGTGGTCCTGCTTACTAGCCTGCGCGTTCACGGCAGGCTCCGCTGTGGGGGAGGAGCTGTGGAGGGAGGGCTGTAGCGCAACAGAGAGCAAGGGGGTTGGACCTGTAAGTTGTGCTTGTTCAAATTTTCTCAAAACTCCCTACTGCAACTTTAAAAAGTCTTTTAAAATGTCAATGACGTCAAACACATCTTTCCACCAGAGATATTGCTTTACGGCAATCCTTCAGTCACTTTGGTGCTTTTGCGCTCTGCACTTTCATTTCATCGACAACACCGCTGACACAGGTAAATACACACGCAAGAAGAGTTTTTGTTTTGTTGTTTTAAAAGACTACGCCGAAAATACACACACATTCAGGTCCCGCTTCGGATGCCACGATGCCATCAAGCCGTATCTCTGGTCGTAATCAGTCCTTCATTGACCAATCAGCGTTCATTAGCAGAATACTAACGTGTAATGGGCAACAACAACTCAACCTGTAAGAAATCGAAAGGACATAAGTACTCGTTCATTCAACTTTCGTCCTATAACCCAAGTTGAATTTGCAAAATCTACAATCAAATCTGAGATTTCTCAATGGCAATCGGGTGAAAGAGACAAATTTAGCCGTCTAGCTCCATAGACTCCCATTCATTTTGCACTCAGGGTGATCGCCCCCAAGTGGAACTCTGGTGGAACTACAACCAAAATTCGGTACAATAGGGCTTAATAGGTAGTTAACAGGCTTTCTGTACTGTATACGGGCTTTGAATACACTTACATTGCTGTAAATGAGTTAATGAATGGCTTGCTCAACTGTTGCTCAGTCTTCGTCAACACGCACTTGCACCCCCTGCTGGTGAGACCGACTAACAGCAGATGGAGATTATGCTCGGTAATCTACTGCTTTTCCGGCATGTCAACTTTGAATGTACTGTCGAATTTGAACTACTGATTGTGGAAGCAAATTTGCAAAGCGAAAAAAAAAATGGACTGAAAACAGTCCGTTCAATATAGGTTATATTTTTAATCAGTTTGAATATTTTGTAAGTGAAAAATGAAGGTGAATATGGATTATTCAAATTGTACTAATGAAAATGTGTTTGAAATGGTTTGCATTTAAGTAGTCACAGCTTAAATAGTCAACCATGCTAAATTTCAGCCCATAAAAATACAATGCATTAAAATACAAGCATGGTTAATGTGATGAATGTTTTCTTAAATAGTAGGTCTACAATTCAGCAGGCGTTTGTTTCAAAAATATTTGGCATTATTTCACTTCCATACACTTGCTTAAACCCCTTCCTTGAAATCATTAAATGTCATTCTACTAACCATGCCCTCAAACCTTGCTATGCAATATAGATTTATTTGATTGTCCACAATTCACATGCTTTGACTCAATGCTTTTGTTATTTTGAGGAGTGTTTCAGAGAATATATTAAGAGATTGAATTTCTTAAGTTTCTTAAGATAGAAAGTAAACGTAGTACAATCGAAGTCAATGTCGACCAACTACCCTTGGCGTCCGAACACAAATATAGTCCATTGAGATTGAACAGGGAGCATCATTCCAGCAACGGTTAGCTGTAGGGTGAATAATGAAATCAGTTACTCTGATCATTACAGTGGTGTTCAACTTAAGGCACTCCGTTAAATCCAAACGAGTCATTTAACATTACTATATGACATAAAATTATAGGATTGCAAAAAAAAAAAAAAGCACTCACAGGTCCAGTTGATCTCCAAAAAGTTCTCAGGAACACAAGCATTGTTAGGTTCTCCAGAGCACCAGTTGGTATAGCCATACACAGATCCATCAGTCCACAGCCACTTTCCGTCCTAATAAGTGAAGAGAAAGATTCCAAAAAGTGCAGTAGTGTAGTAAGACTTAAGCTAATTAAGTTCAGCTTTGAAGTCAAACTTATCTTCATTAGAAACTTTGCCTTTGATTAAAGCAGAAATTTCAGTTTAGACAAACAAATAGGGATCTTTAGGGCACAAGTCAAGTCATCCTCATTTACATAGCGCTTTTAACAATGTAGATTGTTTCAAAGCAGCTTTACAGAGATAAACATAATTTAAGGTAACAGACATTGTTTTAGTTTTATACACACTTTAATTTAACTTACTTGGTTATCATCATGAGCACCAACCCAAGTTCTTGTGGAAGATGAAAGCAACAGACTCAGCAGGAAATCATTCTCTGCTTTATCACTCACAGTCATTACAGTCATTTGTCATTACAAAATCTAATCTTTATAGCAGAAAGCATAAAATGACTTTAAACTAAATTTTAGTCATTTGCAAACAGTCTGCTCAATTATTTATTTGCTGAAGAGAATTACATTTTTAAAAAGAAACATTCCCACTTATATTGAGAGTCTTTAATCTGTAACAATTAAATTTACCATTTGATTAGGAAAACTTTTTTTTACATTGTACTTCTATTTTTTTTTTTAAATGAAAGCAATTAATACAGCTGTAATTAGATCTAGGATTAATCTGTTGAACCAGTTTAAACCCACACTTAAACCCAACCATCAAACCTGTCCATAACCTTACCTATACTGTATATCCCACCTCAATAGCAGCAAAAGTGTTTTACATCAACACCATACACATTGTACCAAACTATTCATTTAGATGTAGTTAAAGACAACTAATATAAAGTGTTATTCAAATAACTTTGTATTCAAGTCACACTTATTTATATAGCGCTTTTTACATTACAGTTCGTTACAAAGCAGCTTTACAAAGATAACCGGAAAATGCAACAAAGTTTGTTTCCAGAAGAATACAGCGTCACAGTCCAGCTTAAGTAAATTCTGTGAGGTTTCATAGACACACACATATATATACGTATACACACACGAAATCCGCGATGTAAGTAACTAATACACTACGTCTGCTGTGCTCCAGTTAACCGATTGAGAGAAGTAGCCTACATACAGGTCCTTCTAAAAAAATTAGCATATTGTGATAAAGTTCATTATTTTCCATAATGTAATGATAAAAATTAAACTTTCATATATTTTAGATTCATTGCACACCAACTGAAATATTTCAGGTCTTTTATTGTTTTAATACTGATGATTTTGGCATACAGCTTATGAAAACCCCAAATTCCTATCTCAAAAAATTAGCATATCATGAAAAGGGTCTCTAAACGAGCTATTAAAGAGGGTAATAGCTCTCAAGCAAGAGGGTAAGACACAGAAAGAAATTTCTGAACAAATAGGCTGTTCCCAGAGTGCTGTATCAAGGCACCTCAGTGGGAAGTCTGTGGGAAGGAAAAAGTGTGGCAAAAAACGCTGCACAACGAGAAGAGGTGACCGGACCCTGAGGAAGATTGTGGAGAAGGACCGATTCCAGACCTTGGGGGACCTGCGGAAGCAGTGGACTGAGTCTGGAGTAGAAACATCCAGAGCCACCGTGCACAGGCGTGTGCAGGAAATGGGCTACAGGTGCCGCATTCCCCAGGTCAAGCCACTTTTGAACCAGAAACAGCGGCAGAAGCGCCTGACCTGAGCTACAGAGAAGCAGCACTGGACTGTTGCTCAGTGGTCCAAAGTACTTTTTTCGGATGGAAGCAAATTTTGCATGTCATTCGGAAATCAATGTGCCAGAGTCTGGAGGAAGACTGGGGAGAAGGAAATGCCAAAATGCCTGAAGTCCAGTGTCAAGTACCCACAGTCAGTGATGGTCTGGGGTGCCATGTCAGCTGCTGGTGTTGGTCCACTGTGTTTTATCAAGGGCAGGGTCAATGAAGCTAGCTATCAGGAGATTTTGGAGCACTTCATGCTTCCATCTGCTAAAAAGCTTTATGGAGATGAAGATTACATTTTTCAGCACAACCTGGCACCTGCTCACAGTGCCAAAACCACTGGTAAATGGTTTACTGACCATGGTATTACTGTGCTCAATTGGCCTGCCAACTCTCCTGACCTGAACCCCATAGAGAATCTGTGGGATATTGTGAAGAGAAAGTTGAGAGACGCAAGACCCAACACTCTGGATGAGCTTAAGGCCGCTATCGAAGCATCCTGGGCCTCCATAACACCTCAGCAGTGCCACAGGCTGATTGCCTCCATGCCACGCCGCATTGAAGCAGTCATTTCTGCAAAAGGATTCCCGACCAAGTATTGAGTGTATAACTGAACATAATTATTTGAAGGTTGACTTTTTTTGTATTAAAAACACTTCTTTTATTGGTCGGATGAAATACGCAAATTTTTTGAGATAAAATTCGATCAATAAATGAAATTAGAATAATAAGACACTATATGGCTGCTAAAAATCAAATTAAATAATTTACAGTGAAAAATTGCAACGGCATTGAATAATGTTATGTTTTAAATACTTTTTGAATATACAAATATGAAATATGGGAAAGAATGATAGGCTACTTCAAACTCTAAACTAAGGCCGCTTTCACACTTGGTTCGATTGCTCCGAACCTGGGTTCGTATTTTTATACAAATTAAACTCTCTGTTAGCGCTTTAAATTATATTAAACCATCATATTGGAAATTAAATAGTTCTCTATTATTTCATAATACCGTTAGGCTAAAAATTAATTATTGGAGAAAAGCTGCAAGGGAACGCTCTTTTAGTAATAATTGGGAGTTACTCAAATTTGATATTGGTAAATTTATGAGCAGATTTGGGAGTGAGCTTGCCAAGCTTAGGAAAGCTGAGGAAGAGGCAGTGGTTAGTGAAATTGCTGCCGTTACTCAGGGGCCCCCAAAAGTATTGACAATGTTATTTAATTTCATATGAAAAATGGCATACATTATATCAAGAAATCTGTTGTTTTAAATTCTTATTTAGATGGTGGCCTCAATATGTTTGACTTTTGTACATTCAATAATACCCTTAACATTAATTGGCCAAACAGTTTCTCAAAAATCCAACCTCTGTTTGGAACTGTCACGGGTGGTGTATGCAGAGGAAGACGAGAAGTCGAATTTCGAATAACAATAAACTTTACTTACAAGAATAAACCCACAGGGTACAAACAGGCAGACGATAAATACACTGGAGAAAACAACTAGTAACATTTACAAGAACCGACAAAGACAGACTGAACACAAGGTGTGCGCCCTGGAGGCTGACGAGGGCGTAGTTGATCTGGAGCAGGAAGCCTCCAGGGCGGAGCAGGACGTGCAGGCGGCCACGACGGTGAAGACCCTTCGGGCGGCCACGGCGGTGAAGACCCCTCGGGCGGCCATGATTTTTTTGATGGCCGTGGGCCTTTGGGCGGCCACGGCGAGGACCTATGGCCCCCCCCCCAAAAAAATTTATTGGTGAGAGTGACAGAGTCTGTCCTGGGATAGGCTCTGGAACAGTCTCTGGCTGGGCAGACGGGACTTGAAGTGGTTAAGGCTCTGGACTGGTCGGCGCCAGCGGTGAAGAAGTCTCTGGGCTGGACGGCGCCAGCGGCAAATGCTCTGGGCTGGACGGGTGCAGCGGCGAAGGCTCTGGGCTGGACGGGACCAGCGGCGAAGGCTCTGGGCTGGAAGGGACCAACGGCGAAGGCTCTGGGCTGGACGGGAGCAGCGACTAAGGCTCTGGGCTGGACGGGTGCAGCGGCGAAGACTCTGGGCTGGACGGGACCAGCGGCGAAGGCTCTGGGCTGGACGGGACCAACGGCGAAGGCTCTGGCCTGGACGGGACCAGCGGCGAAGGCTCTGGCCTGGACGGGACCATCGGCGAAGGCTCTGGGATGGACGGGACCAGCGGCGAAGGCTCTGGGCTTGACGGGACCAGCGGTGAAGGCTCTGTGCTGGACGGGACCAGCGGCGAAGGCTCTGTGCTGGACGGGACCAGGGGCGAAGGCTCTGGGCTGGACGGGACCAGGGGCGAAGGCTCTGGGCTGGACGGGACAAACGGTGAAGGCTCTGGGCTGGACGGGATCAGCGGCGAAGGCTCTGGGCTGGACGGGATCAGCGGCGAAGGCTCTGGGCTGGACGGGACCAGGGGCGAAGGCTCTGTGCTGGACGGGACCAGGGGCGAAGGCTCTGGGCTGGACGGGACCAGGGGCGAAGGCTCTGGGCTGGACGGGACAAACGGCGAAGGCTCTGGGCTGGACGGGATCAGCGGCGAAGGCTCTGGGCTGGACGGGATCAGCGGCGAAGGCTCTGGGCTGGACGGGACCAGGGGCGAAGGCTCTGTGCTGGACGGGACCAGGGGCGAAGGCTCTGGGCTGGACGGGACCAGGGGCGAAGGCTCTGGGCTGGACGGGACAAACGGCGAAGGCTCTGGGCTGGACGGGACCAGGGGCGAAGGCTCTGGGCTGGACGGGACAAACGGCGAAGGCTCTGGGCTGGACGGGATCAGCGGCGAAGGCTCTGGGCTGGACGGGATCAGCGGCGAAGGCTCTGGGCTGGACGGGACCAGGGGCGAAGGCTCTGTGCTGGACGGGACCAGGGGCGAAGGCTCTGGGCTGGACGGGACCAGGGGCGAAGGCTCTGGGCTGGACGGGACAAACGGCGAAGGCTCTGGGCTGGACGGGATCAGCGGCGAAGGCTCTGGGCTGGACGGGACCAACGGCGAAGGCTCTGGGCTGGACGGGACCAGCGGCGAAGGCTCTGGGCTGGACGGGACCAACGGCGAAGGCTCTGGGCTGGACGGGACCAGCGGCAAAGGCTCTGGGCTGGACGGGACCAGCGGCGAAGGCTCTGGGCTGGACAGGATCAGCGGCGAAGGCTCTGGGCTGGACGGGATCAGCGGCGAAGGCTCTGGGCTGGACGGGACCAGCGGCGAAGGCTCTGGGCTGGACGGGACCAGCGGCGAAGGCTCTGGGCTGGACGGGATCAGCGGTGGAAGCTCTGTGTCCCAGTCTATAAATCAGTCTTCATGCTCCACCAAATTTCCCACGGGCACTGCGGGCATGGCGTGAAGCTCAGACTCGGCAGAGCCCACAGTGAGGGAAGATCCACAAACCCATAAGGCGCGGTCAGTGAACTCGACAAAAGAGAGGTGGAGATATCCCAACAGCAGCATCTGGGCGAGTAGATCGTCCATCCCACTCCAGAACCGCTGTTTGAGTGACTCCTCACCCCAGTTTGTATCTTGGAAAAGATCGAGATATACCTCCACATAGTCATCTAGTGATCGGCCGTTTTGTGAAATAGAGTCTTGACGTATGTACGTGACTTTTGTGTTACCACGCATGCGCCATATCACGGTGAATAAAGTGTAATTTATCATACACTTTAGCATACAGCATATTTTAGTAATTTTTTTTTTTACGGATATATACTTCCAACACTGGAAACATGAATAATGATTAAAAAAATGATTAATACATTTAAATATGTGTACAGCTCTGGTTTGATTTAAACCAGCGTTTAACCATCATTGTAAAAGATTTTATATCATGTCAATCCTCCAATTTCCACCAACTGTACTCCTATAGTGATTGTACTATTACCATCTTTCCTGTCTCTTCATCAGTTTACACAGAACCAGTGATACCTTATTATGCAAAAATCAGTTTTATATATAACAAATTCATAAAATTCATAAAACTAAGCATATTCCGTTAAAAAAGTGAAGCCATCAATTTCTTTTTTTTAATCTATTATTTTTTAGAGCATGATTATATAACACCTTTATTTTTTCTAAAACATTCATTTCAGTCCAGACTGTAATACAGTAAGAAATACAAAACAAAATCATTGCATGAATGAAAAGATGAGCTGCCTGAATCGAGATATACCGTCTAATAAATTTAAAACAATTTAGATGATTTTTTTTAATGTTTATTAAATTTAAGTTGTGAATCTAAAACTACATCTAAAAAAATAAACATGTCTTCTTCCTCTATTTTTCCATTATGTATACCCTAATTAGAAAAAAAAACATAAAAAGTCTTTTCCTATTTAAAATGAGATGATTTTCCTGCAGCCACATGGATTTTCCTTTCCATTTGTTCATTTAAAATTGTGGGAACTTGGATGATCAGATATGTAAATTACTGTATCATCAGCATTAAGTTCACAGTCAATATCTGGACAACAAAGTGGAAAATCATTTATAAACACACCAAAAAGAAACGGGCCTAAATTTGAGCCTTGAGGTAAGCCCTTTTCTTGTTCATGAACGATGACATCACACCCTCAATTTTCACACATTTCTCTCTTAGATTTAAGTATGAGGAAAACCAGAAGCATAATTTGTGCTTTATTCATTTGTAGTGCTTTTATGTGTTTTTTATTTATTTGGTAGGACTTGGCTAATCAGGGCAATTAAAGTCAGTTAACTATGCAAAAAAATTGTTCCATTATACAAGTGTTTGTCAGCTTTGCTATAGCATATAGATTAATCTCACAAAACAATGTACGATTTATCGGTTTCGTGAGATTAATCTATATAGCAAAGCTGATAGGCTTCAGAAAATGTGATGTCTTCTGGTGTGTCCTAATCTGCACACTTGAAAGCTCTGGTCTATGCCATGTTTTGGTGCAAAAAGTGTGATTAAATCACACAAGCCTGATCAATAAACATCATGACAAGCGACAAAGCGTTTTGTAGAGACAAACCTTTATTTAATTATTTGTCAAGATAAGCACAAACACACATCGCTACAGGTAGTGAACAGTCTAGTTAACATTATATTTGGCCTTAAATGTTCTGTACTTTAAACAGGATTAAAAAAAAATGTCAGAGAGCTATCAGTAATGAATGTTTAGATAAACAACAGTGGGGATATTTTACAAGACATGAGTCATGTATGCGTATGTGTGCACTGCACGTGGCGTAAGTTTCACTATCAGCTTGGTATGCACTATTCAATGTACGCAGTGCAGTTTTGTACACTGGGCCTGTCCCAATACTCACACTTGTGGTCATGGCCACTTGAGAGCGTGTGGACTTGACAAGTAAAGTGTGCATGACTGTCCCAGGTCTGATAAATGGCAAAGTGCATACAGTGCCCTCAATGCACACTTAATCCACTTCAGAGTGGTATTTGAGGTCAAGCGTATCCCATCATTCATCATGTTCATGAGCTCGTGTGCACAGAAATCACGAGATAAACAAAAAAACTTTCCAATGTAAGTTAAATGAACTAGATATTACATATATTTTGGAAGTAAAAGGTAAAGTGTTGCACATTTTATTGGTGCCGAGATGAGTATGTGTATTTTGTAAAACACTTGCAACTGCTTGTAAAAAATGGGTAAAACCTTACTTGCATTTTGACAATCCCATCAGGTAATAATGGATCTGCGAATTGTCAATGAATTGTTCAAAGCTGTTATTGAGAGGGAATCAGCTCAATAACAGCTTTGAACAATTCATTGACAATTCACAGATCCATTATTACCTGATGGGATTGTCAATGAAATGTTTCTTTCTGTAATACTGATTGTCCTGCATCTGATCAGTCCTAATGTAGCCAACTATTTTTGAAGGTTTAATTGTTTGCGATCTTTTCTAACGGAGAATTTTTTTTATTATTTGAAGTTTAATCATTGTAGATTAAAACATTGTACATTAGAAAGCTTTATTCTGAAAAGAAAATATAATTTGCATTTAGCTTAAATTGTATGTGTTTATATATACATTTAAACGTAAATAAACATATAAAGTGTCATTTAAGTGTTTTTATATCGAATGAAGCATATATAAAATTATGAAGATTATATTGATTATTGAACTGAATCCTGAGAAAACCCTACAGTATCTTCGCACCTCTAAACTGAAATGTTTTATCATTTGTTTCACTCTACTTGTCTGTGCTCACACATTTCCAACACTTCATCCAACATTTTTGACGATCATCTAAAGGTTTTCTAATATCAGTAATTCTTTCAGAAGCTTCAGAGAAAGTTACATTCCCATAATGTTTGGCAAATGTTAAATGGAATGTTTCCTTAACATTCGCCGAAACCAAGAAAAAAAAAACACGTGTTAAAACATGTAATAAACTGGACTTTTTGAACGATAAGATCATTGAGAAATAACGTTTTCGCAACTCAATGGGAACGTTACTAAACCAGCCTTAGAACTTATTGTTGTCAGCTGTGGATGTACAGCTATAACTTTTACAAACAATTCACCTGTAAGATCCTCAGGTGGGAAAAGCTATAGAAGAATGGGAAAACGGTCTCAGTGAACCTGGTTGTGAACGTGTATAGGTGTGTGTTAGTTACAGGTTCAGAGAAAGACAACGTTCCTCTGTCATAGTCCAGCTGAACTCTCACTCGCTCAAGCTTCTGTTCCACAGGAAACCCAGACTCTTCAAACAGTCTGTACTGCACACTCCACACACCAGTGTCAAAGAAATCACACCCCTTCCTCTGGTTCGATGCCGCAGTTACTCCAACAGCCCAGGACGAGCTCTCTTTAACCTCCACGTCCCAGCGGTGTGTCCCCGAGTTAAACCCCTCTGAACCCAGAACGCAGGAATGCTCGTCAAATCTCTCTGGATTATCAGGAAGCGTTCGACTGTTCGAAGTGCATCTCAGACTGGTCAGATCATCAGACAAGAGGAGATCTGGATGAGCCGTGTTTGGATCCAGAATCACAGGAGCTGATGAGACACAATCAACAGCTGCTTTCATTCTGATCTTCATATGATCAAGAGTGAACTCTACACAAATTCAGATGGATTATGAACACTGAAACACTATCAGGCATTTTTCTCTGATTACTGTCAGTGTTGTTATACAGGTCCTTCTCAAAAAATTAGCATATTGTGATAAAGTTCATTATTTTCCATAATGTAATGATAAAAATTAAACTTTCATATATTTTAGATTCATTGCACACCAACTGAAATATTTCAGGTCTTTTATTGTTTTAATACTGATGATTTTGGCATACAGCTAATGAAAACCCAAAATTTCTGTCTCAAAAAATTAGCATATTTCATCCGACCAATAAAAGAAGTGTTTTAATACAAAAAAAAAAAAGTCAACCTTCAAATAATTATGTTCAGTTATGCACACAATAGTCAATACTTGGTCGGGAATCCTTTTGCAGAAATGACTGCTTCAATGCGGCGTGGCATGGAGGCAATCAGCCTGTGGCACTGCTGAGGTGTTATGGAGGCCCAGGATGCTTCGATAGCGGCCTTAAGCTCATCCAGAGTGTTGGGTCTTGCGTCTCTCAACTTTCTCTTCACAATATCCCACAGATTCTCTATGGGGTTCAGGTCAGGAGAGTTGGCAGGCCAATTGAGCACAGTAATACCATGGTCAGTAAACCATTTACCAGTGGTTTTGGCACTGTGAGCAGGTGCCAGATCGTGCTGAAAAATGAAATCTTCATCTCCATAAAGCTTTTCAGCAGATGGAAGCATGAAGTGCTCCAAAATCTCCTGATAGCTAGCTGCATTGACCCTGCCCTTGATAAAACACAGTGGACCAACACCAGCAGCTGACATGGCACCCCAGACCATCACTGACTGTGGGTACTTGACACTGGACTTCAGGCATTTTGGCATTTCCTTCTCCCCAGTCTTCCTCCAGACTCTGGCACCTTGATTTCCGAATGACATGCAAAACTGAGCAACAGTCCAGTGCTGCTTCTCTGTAGCCCAGGTCAGGCGCTTCTGCCGCTGTTTCTAGTTCAAAAGTGGCTTGACCTGGGGAATGCGGCACCTGTAGCCCATTTCCCGCACACGCCTGTGCACGGTGGCTCTGGATGTTTCTACTCCAGACTCAGTCCACTGCTTCCGCAGGTCCCCCAAGGTCTGGAATCGGTCCTTCTCCACAATCTTCCTCAGGGTCCGGTCACCTCTTCTCGTTGTCCAGCGTTTTTTGCCACACTTTTTCCTTCCCACAGACTTCCCTCTGAGGTGCCTTGATACAGCACTCTGGGAACAGCCTATTTGTTCAGAAATTTCTTTCTGTGTCTTACCCTCTTGCTTGAGGGTGTCAATGATGGCCTTCTGGACAGCAGTCAGGTCGGCAGTCTTACCCATGATTGCGGTTTTGAGTAATGAAACAGGCTGGGAGTTTTTAAAAGCCTCAGGAATCTTTTGGAGGTGTTTATAATTAATTAGTTGATTCAGATGATTAGGTTAATAGCTCGTTTAGAGACCCTTTTCATGATATGCTAATTTTTTGAGACAGGAATTTTGGGTTTTCATGAGCTGTATGCCATAATCATCAGTATTAAAACAATAAAAGACCTGAAATATTTCAGTTGGTGTGCAATGATTCTAAAATATATGAAAGTTTAATTTGTATCATTACATTATGGAAAATAATTAACTTTATCACAATATGCTAATTTTTTGAGAAGGACCTGTAGTCAATAGCTTTGTCCCAATTCAGAGGCTGCACTCTTCGAAGCCGAATGTGTCTCTGTCCCACTTCAAAGTCTCCTTCACGAGTTCACACTTACATATACTCAAATAGAGTAAAGGTTATGCATATTTGGCGTTCTGTTTGCGGGAAGGGCTCCGAGCTCAGAATTTGGCCCGAACCCAGAGTACCCCCCCCACCCCCCCCACCCCCATCCCATGTTGGGATTGGGATTGGGATAGTTAGAAGTGAGGAGATGTGGTGGTAAAGGGATGCTCATGTAACAGAGGCAAGTCTGCTGTATATATACCTCTTATCTCGTTAATTGAGTTATCTGAACGTGCTCCTTCCAAACTTATCATTTCGAAAGCGACCTACAAATACGTCCTTCGTTTTCTGGGCCACGAAAGATAGAACGAGTGGATTCTTCGCAGCTTAGCCTATCCCATGATCATCGCGTGCCAGTGACAACTGGATTTTTTTTTTTTTGAGAGAGAGAAAATACCGGATTACACTTTAAGTATTGGGTTTCTACTTACTCAAATATCTAACGATACAAATGTAAAAAAGAAAAGAAAAGAAAAAGCGGTTATATATCTACATCTTACCAAAATGCGATTTAGATAGTTTATACCCTTTATACCCGGTTTGTTTTCAGATAGTTGAGTATAAAAAACCTCATAATCACAGTTCTTTAAAAATATCTGCAATTATGAAATGTAATTAGTTTAATGATTTATAATTAATTTAATTATTTTAATATTGCCTTTCCTTGTTTCTGTAAACATTTGAGAACCCTATCGTTCAAATTTGTTGTGGTCAGTAAGATTTTTATTAAAGAAATGAATACCTTTCTTCAGCAGGGATACATTAAACTAATCAAAAATGACAGTAAAGACATTTACAAAATTCACAAAAACTTTACATGTTTGAGCAAACGGTGAGCAAAAGACCTTCTGAACTCTAGCGTTCTCACTAAGCCTCACAGTCAAAATGATTGAGAACCACTTTTCTAAAGTAAAGACTCACTGTTTTGGACAATGTCTTGCGCCTTCTTCCAGACTCTGAACGGCAGGTTTCCCAAGTAACTCGCCACATGAATCAAAGCTCCAGAAGCCATGCCTGGATCCGGCTGTGAGCTCTGGACTCTGGAAGAACATGCAGGAGTCAGAACTACAGTGGCTTTGGATCAGAAACATAGAAACCAGTAGATCACTCACCTTTCCATTTCGGCTGGAAAGTTCTGCAGAATAAACAGAAAATGTATTATCTCCTAAAATTATAGGCTGTGATCAATCAATGAATCAATTATCAGAAATGAGACCTTTAGAAATAAGACTTCACTGGCACTCATCATCTCCTCAATGTCTTGGATTGTGTGTGAAAGAGCTGAGATGTGTCTGTTCATCTCCTCAAGCTTCTCCTTCATCCTCTGATTCTTCCGCCCCTTTTCCTCCCTCAGTGCAGCGATTGCGATTTCTTCTTCATCTCTGAGAAACTGATGTAGCTTCTCAAACTCCAGTTTAATCTGACACTCTGTGTGCTCAGCTTGAGACTGAAATGAAATAACACTCACTTATTACTAATAATGCATTTGATTTGTAATGCTCTTCTCTTACATATTTATGTTGCTATGCAACAACAATTTAAATAACAGCCAAGTTAATAAAGATTGCATTAAAAAAGTCTTAACTTAAAACATTCCAGAGTTCAATCATGTGAATGAACACACACAAACATCACATCATTTATGACTACTGAAAAACTTCTTGTGCAAAAGTGTGCTTAATTGTACTGAATGTGCAATTGTAGTGTAATTCACATCAGAAAGAATATTTAAAAAAACTTTAATAGCAGATTATATAATAATAACGAAATAAAAGGCAACTTAAGTGTACTTCAACTGTTCGATAGTAGGACTGAAAAGGGTTAGCTGTAATAGGTGATGGTTTATTTCTAGCTTTCCTCAATGGGGTGTCGATCAGAACACACTAGATTCGATCAGTTCCATGCAAAGGAGGTATATTGTTGACAGTTAGCTGTAAACAACACAGCAGTACACAGGTTTATTGCTTAACAGTGTATTTTAGATGTGTGTATGGTCGACAAATGGAAAGGAATAAAGATATTAACAAATGTCTCGAGTATTATTACACAAACATTATTTCCAAAAAGTTACCAATCTCTCAAATAAAGAATTATGAAGTTCAATTCTAGAATAAATAAAGAAATCAATATACAAGCAACATAATTATTATTATGCAACACCGCCACCCAAAGGTCAGAAATGGTAAAACATTCAAAACCGAAACTAAACCTGAGGTGATTTAAATGAACGGCACGTAATCAGAAACATCGCGTTCTTAAACTTGAAATAACAAGTTTCAGCTACTATTGGTCACACATACATACATACAAGTCAAACACTGGGTGCAATATAAACACTATAAATTGCGATTAATATTGAACATAATCGGCACATTCACGTACACTCGACAGCGAGCGATAATGGCTTCATCTTTGTTATAGGCCTACGCATCACTTATGAACGGATGACATTCTATCAAGGCTTTACAACTCCTTAACAAGCATTTATCGTTAACATGGTAATCAGTAAACTTATATTTGCTTATTGACGTTTTCCTTATTATTGCATATTTCATATTTTTAGAATTTATATTTTCACATTTTTTTATGTAAATTTGGTCGTTAAATATTGAATATCTTTCTTTGGTTTACTATATTTGTTATTATGGCGCATATAATTAATTACAGAATTATCCCTTGTGGGTGAACTATCCCTTTAAGTTCGACTTAAGTGGGTCTTATAATAGCATTTCATTACCTGCAAATAAATGTCATGTTAATGCACTTATGCATTTTCTTTTTTGTATGCTAGGCCTACTAAATAAAAAAAATAGGCCTACTCATTTTTCACAAGGATGAACGTGTTAAGTTGACTTTAAAGAAATTTAATCCTATACGGCGTATACCTGCGTATCACGTAGACTACACCACTGTAGTAAACTGGAATCTGTTACATAAAATTTTAAATCCTACCTGCATGATTCTGTATTCTCACCTTAATGTGTTGAATTGTTTTCACACACTCTCCTTTAATTTTCTCTCTGTGTTTAAGTTTCTCTTGTAAGAACCTCAGCTCCTCCTAGAATGAAACAAAATAAAATATATATAAAAAAAGGGTATGATATGATCGTACATCATGTGATTATAAAGTTGAGCAAAATGGCAGAGAGAAATACTGAGTGTATGAATGTGATGATATCTGAGAGTATTTATTGTGTGAAACAAGACACATTTGTCCTACCTTATAAGATGAAACCACTTCACTGATGGGTCTGAATGTATGCTTGTGATGTTTCTGTGAATCTCTGCACACTAAACACACAGGCTGTTTGTCCTCCAGACAGAAGAGTTTGAGTTTCTCGCTGTGTAAACTGCAGACCTCCTCAGACCCTGATGAACTCCTCTCATTTCTCCCCCTCAGGAAGGACTCGCACAAGTTTTTTAACACAAGATTACATGGAGGATCGTCTCGTGACGATCTTCTCCTGCAGACAGGACACTCCCTAGTGCTCTTGCTTCTCCAGAACTGTCGAAGACACTCTTTACAGAAACTGTGACTACACGACAGAAGAACAGGAGCCTTGAAGATTTCACAGCAAATTGGACAAGACATTTCCTTTGCAGATAGTGAATCCATTTTCACTGTTTTAGAGTACCAGCAAACGAAACTTCGCTTTCCCGAATGACGGATTCAAAATAAACATGCAGGACAATCACACAAACTCTGCTGGCTATTTGGAAATAAACTTCTCAAAAATCCCCTTTGAAATGGTCTTCTTCTCCACTGATTGCAGGTTATTTTATGCTTTTGCCGAGAGACTGAGGTTAGAGTTGCTATGACAGAAAGTGAAAACACTGAGACAGTCAAGTCCTTGCAAGTTTTTTAATCACCTTTGGGTATTAATCGTCAGGTCTGACGACACCATTCGAATTCTTTCCTGAGCCGGAGAGGCGGGGAGTGAGAAGCTTAAAACTGAGACGTGAAGTCGGACAGCAGCCGTTTCTCAATGTCAAGGATCCCTCCAAGTCATTTCCTTCAGAGGCTAGGCGAGGCTCCTCTTTAGCATTCGGAGAACACTAAATGGAACAGGCTCGCAAATGCACGTCATTGCGTCATTAGCAGTGAAAAGGTCAGCTTTTGGCGCTCCAAAAATTCAAAAGGATCAAAAAGTTGTGATGTAGGCTACACTATACCGTTCAAAGGTTTAGGGTCAGGACGATTTTAAATACTTTTAAAAGAATTCTCTTCTAACCATGTTAAATTACTTTGTACAACTTAACTAGTTATTTATAAAAGAAATGCCGGTGATGGCAACCAAGCAATTGTTAAATAACCGGTTCAGTTAGCCATCAATAACATAATTTGTATATATTTGTATAATTTGTAATATCAATACGGTAGTGATTTGTACTGGCATTTAAACGTTAAACTTTACTTATATGTATTACTGTTATAACAAATGTATGGTAACGTAAATATACTTACATTTAAGTAGCGTACCGTGGGGTTTCAGTAACGCACAACCCCCCCCTAAAACATATTTTGTGCAACGATGATGTCATCACCCCACGTGTCGACTAGTCAGACACGCTAAATCAGTAGTATAGCCTAACATCAACAACAACTCCGACTACATGCTTGTGTTCCTGCTTCTGAAGCTACTGAGCCTCTTTTATTTCTTTATTTATTATTTAGGCCTACTTTAATGTATTTTTATTTTACTTCTTTATTTACATTTCTTTCTTATGCTATGATGCTTGTATTTTGTCTGATTAAGACATTTCGTATATTGTAGGGATGGGCATTTCAAGCAAAAATAATATTCGACAATCGCAGGCAATAATTTGATTAAAACCCCGCCCCCCCCTTTCCATTTCATTTCATTTCATTTCATTACATTACATTACATGTAGCCATTAAAGTAAAGTTAGTTTCATATTTATGTTTAAGTAATATGGTATTTTTTCCATTTCATCTATGTTGATTATATGAAAAGTGATCAGCCTATCAGCCAGTATGAGTATCCTAATCATAAGATGCGTAATATCGAGAGACATCATTTTGACCACTTTATTAAGTTTTGTTTTGTATAAAGCCCTTCTTTAAAGTGAATTTCGTTTTGTATAAATTGTATCTTAATTTTAATCAATGTTTTATCAACCAAGTGCCTGGATTTAATAAATAAGAAGCAAATATAGCAGACAATATAATCAGGACACGGAGGCGCCGACGTGATATAACTTGCATCGCACGTGAACTGGAGCTTGTCTCATAAATGAACAGAAACTCAGATATATATCTAAGCTTGAAATGTCTACTTTCAAAACGAAAAGAAACAGACAACTCTCTTATAATCCGTATGAAGTGTGCATTTCTCTCTGTAGGCACCTTCACAATACTGCGAAGGTGGCGAGTCAGCATCGTCACAGAAAACACTATTTATTAAGAAACAATTAAAATGTCTCCTTGTTATATTTGACACATTCATAATGATTAGGCTACATTTGCCGGTTCTTTGTGGCAAGCTTTATGCGTCTGCTAACTGATCGAATATCATGACATCCCTATTTTGTACCGGGCCATTTATGGTTTTTCACATTGTTCAATAAAGTTCTTGGTAAAAAAGAAAAGAAAAGAAGCTACTGTGCCTAATATTATTGTATACAGCTTGAATTTATAATAAGTCTTCTTCTCTGTTTAACAAACGGCTCTTAGCCACCAATTACATTAAACTCATAGTTTAGCTATGGACTTAAAAAGTGTATATAACATGGATTTAAAAATAATATGAAACACACAACCATGAATGTTGAAAATATTTTTGTGCATTTATTTAAAATGATTAAAATGTATTTAAAACTGATTACAATATTTATATACATAAAAAATAATTCATACAACGTAACTTTTTTTATTAATAAGCTAGTCGATGAAAATGCTTGCATAGCGACAACACTTACTCTTACTCTTTTACAAAACATTTACAGAAACTTGGTCCCAACAGGGCCTTTAAAGTCAACATGTTGAACAAGTCTGCTGGCTCCAGCATTAAACAGACAGACGTGAACGTGGTTCCTCACTGCACTTTGGTTCTTCATCCCGTTCCTCACTGCACTTCCTGTGTGAATGATACTGTGTGTGTCTGTGTGCGTGCGTTCATACATGTGAGGGAGAGAGAACAGGGGGCAGCTGACAGCACTGCGAGGGTAACAAGCTTACTAACACCCCTCACAGTGTTGTCAGCTGCACCCATAGACAGTAAAAGAAAGGCTGCACCCCGTTCCTCGCTGCACTTCCTGTGTGAATGATAAATAACCTATTCCGCTCAGTGATAGCTGTTAGCCAGTCATAGCGGTCATAGTTACCCACAGTGAAGAGTAACCCTTGGTCCAGCTTAGGTGTAGATCCTCCTTTTAAAATGATCTCTTTCTTCTCTCCAATCATACGCCTTGAAAAAGGCACACGAAGGAGATCGTTACCTGGACCGGTAAGAGGTGTGAAGGCAGCGGCCATAGCTCAGTTCACTGACATTGCTCACAACCCGCCAACATTTCAAACGGTTGATGACATCAGCGGGGGCTAGTGCCGACACATCGCTGGGCCCTGAGGGCGTTCTGTCACTGTGCATCGAAATTTGATTGGCTAATGATACACGTCAGTCAAAGTTATGATCAAATGGGAAATGGCAGCTTCAACGGAAGGGTATGATCACACGGAGCTGTGATGCGTTTAGATGACCATATGGAAAATCTAGCTCAGCCTCACAAAAAATAACCATGTTCTTTATGCAAATATAATCATAAAAATTAAAAAAATATATTTTACATATTATATTATATTTTAGATTCTGACAGGGCCAGCAGAGAAGGCCAGATGACCCGGAAACCAATCAAGCACAGCCATCTTGAAGGACATCTCGGCCGTTTCTCAATATGCGTTCTTGTCTGTACTTGTGTTCTTGTGGACTTGTGAAACGTCATCAGTCGCTGCCCAAGTACTGTCTCAATACACAAGTTTGCATTTTGGCAAGAACGTTTAAAAATCCCGGAAGTGTTCTTGACACGCCCATTTTACCGAGGATGCATTGGTTGGTAACTTGAACTTGACGGCAGAAATATCCCAGCATTCATTTCGGCATTCGAGGAAGGAGCGGGGAGCTGAAAGGCAGAACAACAGTAAGTCGTTTTTCTACAATTTCGTATGCTATTTCATCACTAAATTCACTTCTGAGAGCATTTGATGCGAGAAATCTACTGTGTTGATTTCAAATATTGCCATTTTTACGAAAATTTATGGCGAATCGAAAATATGCTCAAACATTTTCGGTAGTGAAGAATCTCCTTACGCGCACGCGGGTGTAGCTAGCGAGCCAACCGGCCAGTCATGCTAAAAACCTGGCTGTTATCATCAATAATTCTTGTTATGTTTGGGTACTGAAGACGACGCTGTGCGGGGGTATTTTGCAATACCAGCAAGAACACATCGCCTCAAACTGTCAGCAGGAGGCTTTCAGAGGAGTCATGAGCGAGGATACACAGGTGTATCCTATGCGGAAGTGTTTTATTGACTAAACGTGACTCACGTATACATTCTCCTCCCCCTTCACATCGGTGACAATAATTTGAATTTGTACTTTAACCTTGCTGTTTTTATAAACCACACATCTCACATATTTTAACAGGGTATCTTGCTTTATTATTATACATTATGAATTTCTTAAATAAACAAACTTCAACAACATAAGGGCAGATCCTTTGAGCGCTGCTGATGACGCTGTGAAGTGACGCTCGAGTGATCAAGTATACCAATGTATAAAAAAGCTTTCATTCGATTCCTCCGTCCTCATTTTCTTTCCTTGCGTCCTTCCCTCACAACCTACAGGGGGAGGAGCTGAGGCGCTAGGATAGGAAGCGAGGATGCACAAATAAGAAATGAGAAGCACCCCTAGTGTTTACGCGGACCTCACATCCGTCATGTTTTGTAGTTTTTTTAACAGTTTTTACTCTTGTTTGTAGTTCCTCTTCCTCCAAAGCGCAATGGGTTGTGGGCAATATTAGTCTTCAGAGTGTGCACGGATCCACACTTCGAAAATCCAGATTAATATAATATATAATATATCCAGATTAAACTACTATAAAAACTATATTAGTTTTTATCATGCTGATTTAAGTTTAAGTGTTCGTTTTGTTTAAATAAGAGAAGAGGTGGAAAGTAACAAATTACATTTACTTGCGTTACACTTAAACTTACATAAATCATGTTGCATTATGAATATATGCGTTTTCAATTAAGCTAATTTGAATTAATCATGAATTCTGTAAGCCTTTTGAGAAATGATATCCTTTTCTGTCAGTTCCTCTGCCAAGACAGTTTACACATACAGGGCTGTAAACCTTTGAGTTCAGCTTGAGTGAGAAATTTGAAAAAACACACAACTTGCATCACTAATATACGTACTGTGATTGAAAAAAGTAAAACACAGATTTGATTCCGATCTCAATTAAACTTTATTTGGATTAAAAAAAAACTCTAATGGTGTAAAGATAAACTATACAGGGAACCCTGTCAGCTGTTACATTAATTTAATATTAAAGTTTAAAATTAACAGCTGATTTGTATACAATTATAAGGTTTTTAATAATAATAACATTATGATATATTTTATGATATTGTATGGTTTTTTATAATAACATTAAAATAATAGAATGATATAAGAGTAAAAATAAAATGAATATGTAATATGCCTATAGTGCACATATTTGGCAAAATGCTCTTATTTAGAGTAAATTTTTCTTGGTAACTAACAGTTTTGGTCTTTGAATTTCAGAGGTAAATGTAACGTTACGTGTACTTTGTATACAAGCTGTTTTACTGACCTCTTTCCGAGGTTGAAACACTGATTGAGCAATTACATGAGACATGATACACTTCAGTAAGCTAAGCTTTACTGTATCTTTCTACATACCTTCTGATGTTCATTCATGTTTATTTGGTGCTGTAACTAGTAGTAAAGAGGAAGAGATGATCTACAGCGATCTGTCACGCCACATTAAAGAGCGCCAAAACGGTATTTATTGTTTGAATTTCGGAACAAAATTGACAGAATTTGAAAGCTAATGCCTGGCTCACACTACAGGAGTTTTAGGCCGATTTCCGCCAGATTTCCGCCTCCCGAGAATCGGAGAAAATATCTTGTCGAGGACCTCGATCGATTCCGATGTTCGGCGCAGATTATCAGGTAATGTGAGGCGTTCACAGATCGAATCTTGCACCTCCCGATCTGCTCTCACACAAATCGGGCTCGCCCCGATCATATCAAACATGTTTATGTTATATTATAACAGAACATAAACCTGACAAAAGCTTGTTAGATCATTGTTATATAACAGTTAGTTACGATCCTGTAATCTCACCAAACGAGAGGCTTTCTGCTGATATTTCACCAGTATGGTCATTGCTCGTCTCTGCGTGTTATAGACAGTCTGTCACTCAGTCCAGTTACACAGTTAGGCCACTAGGTGGCGGCAAGAGACTGCCTTTGAGTGTGTCATACATTTCCGTTGAATTAACAAAGAAATTCGGATTCATTCTAATATATATGTAATGAAACAAGCTGTTAATTATTTTAACATTTAATTTTAACTTTGAGCTCCACTATATAAGGCTCAGCTGCCCATTCCGGCGCACGGGCAAGGCAACGCTGAAGCTGACACGTCACCTCATAGAGATGACGCCATTCATTAGAAATATCCTTAAATGTTGAAAGGATAATTTTTAAAAAAAATATTTCGCTTTCCTTGGTCACGGCATATTTTTCAAATATGACTTGATCTGAAGGACAGATATTTAGTTTACATCCACTTTTCCGCTTCCGATCTGTTGCGTGAGATCACGTGATCATGGTGGAATCATATCTGGCATGATAATCTTATTAACATTTTGTAGTGTGTGGTGCGCCATGATTTTCAAATCTTTTAGTGTGAGCATGTTTAAGATTTGAGGGAAGAAAATGTGCAAAGATTCTCCTTAAGTGTGTGGTGCAACCAGATTTCAAAATCGGTTAGGATTTTAAAACTCCTGTAGTGTGAGCCAGGCATAAGACTTTATTTCATATCAAAGTAACCCAATATTTCCTGTCTGTCTGCGTGTTGTCAGTGTCCTCTCTGCTCCGAGATGTTTTGTGTGGTGTGAATGCACTGAATGTGTGATAGTTTGCAGCCCTGCACACATATATCTCAAAATGACTAGATGTTTTCATTGTGGCATGTCAATATCCATTAACTTATATCATCCTTATGCCGGTCGTCATGGTAACACGGGGTCTTCACATAATGCACATCAGTCAAAGAAGGAGGACATACTGACATCTGCTGGTCAGAACCTCATAGCGCAGGGCCTTTCCTGTGAATGAGCAGCAGTTCACATGAATGTGACAGGAGACAGATTGATGAAACGCTCAGTGTGATCACAGGCTCACCAGAGCAAACTCAGAGCAGGACAGATCTCTCAGACACAGGCAGTGCAGCACAGCATCATGGATAGATGGGAAAAGTCGCCCTTTTGAGACGGACTCTGAGAAGAATCCTCCTCGCTCCAACTGCTGCACTACACACACTGCAGCAACAACATGGTGTTGACGGTTGAATAAAATGTTAAGCATATTCTAATAATGTTATTTATTTAGATTTCTGTATCAGATTTTACCCACCTTGACATCCAGCGATGTAAACAGTGACATCTACTTCAGCAAAGTCTCGAAATATCTAGAAGGAAGATTACCATGTCTTTCTTTCCAGCATGAATTTTTCTCTCTCTCATGTGATGTCACTACTATGGAAACTTGTTTCTGCCATGGAATAAAAAAGGTAATTGCTTTTTCTCCCTCAGAAAGGCAATATCTCACAATCTTTACTTTAACCCTTTCACGCATAGAGGTCACTACAGTGGACAGCTATTCAAAAAAGCATTTTCTTGCAGATGCATGGGTTTTGATGGCATAGTTGCACATCAGCTTCTACAGTGGACACTAGTGCATCATCCTATACACTGCCACCAAGTGGCAAGCCATGTATGTGGATTTATTTCTCCAAACAAAGATTGCCGACGACCAGTCATAAATACTAAGTCGCACCGGAATATCCATCCATTCCTTCTATCCTAGGAGACTCTTGCAGGTAAAAATGTTGTAACATCAAGTAACATCCAAGGAGACAACTCGTATATAACAAACATTGTTAATTTTTTAAGTAGGCTATTGATTTTAGATTAAGATTGTAATGCGTTACTCCCAGCACTGCTCATTTCAAATGAGATTGAAAACACCTGATCTCTAGTTTTTCTACAGTCTGAAATCATCATTAGATCGATGAGGATTTCAGTCTGAGGTTTTCTCAGAGAGGAGAGCTACGATAGAAAGGTGTCAATTTTTGAACATAATCAGAATTATCTGCTAATAAGGGTAAATCGACAAACTGCATGAGGCCCTGTTGGAGCATGAGCGTTTGCTACTGAGTTATAAATTCAGAAAAAAGTTGTATTACACAATTTTTTTTCTCTCAATTCTTTCTGAGAAGATAAGTCAGAATTGCGAGACATAAAATCGAATTTACTTTATTATTCCATAGTGGAAACAAGCTTCCATTCATTTATCTTTCCATCTCTCTTAATCCTGGCTCACACTACAGGAATTTTAGGCCGATTTATGCCCGATTTCCTCCTCCCGAGAATCGGAGAAAATATCTTGTTGAGGACCTCGATCGGTTCCGATGTTCGGCGCAGATTATCTGGTAATGTGAGGCGTTCACAGATCGAATCTTGCACCTCCCGATCTGCTCTCACACAAATCGGGCTCGCCCCGATCATATCAAACATGTTTGATATTTATCGGGATGATCAAGATTGTGATTACGTCAGTACTGTCACAATAGCCAATAAGAAACAAGTAGGGCTGTGGTGAAGGAATTTCCATTGAGGTAATTTTGAGTGACTCAACAGCGTGATATGCAGTATTATCTTAATTTATTTATGTATTGCTAAATAAATAAGTGTTACGCTGTTGTCAGCAGGCACGAGGACTAGTACATATTCAGTAATGAACCCGAAACTAAAAAAAGTGGAGTAGGCCTAAACAGAAGATGTCAAAATAAGGGTCCACATAATATAATAACAGAACATAAACCTGACAATAAGTTTGTTAGATCATTGTTATATAACAGTTAGTCCCGATCCTCGAATTTCACCTAACGAGAGGCTTTCTGCTGATATTTCACCAGTATCGTCATTGCTCGTCTCTGCGTGTTATAGACAGGCTGTCACTCAGTCCAGTTACACTGTTACGACACTAGGTGGCGACAAGGCACTGCCTTTGAGTGAGTCATTGTTCATTCAACGAAAATGTAAAAAAAATCGGATTCATTCTAGGATGTAATGAAACAAGCTGTTAATTATTTTAATATTTAATTTTAAAAAAATGAAAGCTCCACTTAATAAGACTCAGCTGAGCAGCAATCTGGCGCATGGGTAACGCTGAAGCTGATGCATCACTTCATGATAGAGATCAATGGCATTGATTTATTGTATTGACCAGAGCTGACGCCATTCATAGAAATATCCTTAAATGTTAAAAGGGTGATTTTTTTTTTTTTAAAGATTTTGCTTTTCTTGGTCAAGGCAACCTTTTCATGAATATGACTTGATATGAAGGACAGATATTTAGTTTACACCCACTTTTCTGCTTCCGATCTGTTGCGTGAGATCACATGATCATGGTGGAATCATATCAAGGCGCTTCCTCTGGCACGATAATCTTAATAACATTGTGTAGTGTGTGATGCGCTGCGATTTTCAAATCTTGTAGTGTGAGCATGTTTAAGATTTGAGGGAAGAAGATCTGCAAAGATTCTCCTTAAGTGTGTGCTGCAACCAGATTTCAATATCGGTTAGGATTTTAAAACTCCTGTAGTGTGAACCAGGCATTACTCTTATCTTCTGTAGAGCTGCTTTACAGCTGAAAATTTTATTTTTACAACATTAACACTGTTTTCGTCGTGTTTATCAATGTGACGCTGCTTTTGAAACAATCTTTATTGTAGGTATATATAGGCCTATAAATAAATGTGACTTGTTTTGACCTACGTTTTTCAGTGTTTTCAGGGTGACCGTGTCGATGAAGCTGACAGGAGTGAAGTCCAGGATGATGGAGTGTGTGTGTTCCTGCACATTGTCACAGCTGGAGGAGTGTGTCTGTGTGTTGTCCCGTTCCTCCTCCTCAGAGTCCTGCTCTTGCTGGAAGCCATGGTTCACGTTACCGTGGCTTACTGTCGCTATGCCGATGTCATTGGCGATGTGTTCATGTTCCGTTCTTTGGCGGTGCACAGATTCACTCACATTCTTCATGGAGACCAGAAATCTGTTCGCTAACTCTCTCAGAACTCCAGTCTATGAACAAGAAACATAACTGCTTAATAAACTGTTTCACATGCTTGCATCTTAAAGAACTAAAACTTTAAAAAGGTTTCTGTAAAGAGGTATGTAAGAGTGTGTGGGGACGTATGGCGTAGGATGAATGACGTAGGTGAAGTGTAAGCTTAGGTGAGAATTGATGAATGCGGAAGAACAGACAATAGAGCAAAACAAAACGCCGGTGACGATTAGTCTAAAACAAGATGTTTGAAAGAAAAATGGTGAAGGATTTCGATATAAGAGAAAGGAGCTACTTCTTACGTCATACGTCAGGTCAAAGGTCACCCTTCCGCCAGAACTCGACTCTCTTGATAACGCACGTACAGCGTCTGAAGCCAGTGGTTACTCAGTCACTCCTACAAGCCACCTTGGCGGGTTGAATTTTACATATAATATATAGATTTTTGTCAAAAGTGTTGTTGGTCAAAATGCCGGTCTCGGCGAGTATTAGTCAGTTATGTTTTACTGCGTCTGTGTGTCAGGTCTTAAAGTGACATCAGCCTAGTATACCTGCTGCCAAATTATGTTGATAATATTAAAAATATAATTTTTTCCCCCATGGTATCAATGTCAAAATTGTGGCCAGTGAAAATGCTGAGTGGCTAGTAAGTTTGGAAAACCACTAGTCACAGTGGCTGGTGAGCAAAAAAAGTTAATGTCAAGCCCTGTTCATAAAGTTTTAAATATGGATATATTTCTTACAAAAACCTATCGGTTCGTTTCAGAAGGCATTTATTAACCCACTGGATTACTTTTTTGATTTATGGATGTGATTTTTGGAGCGTCAAAATCTCGGGCTCTATTCAAATGCATTACAAAGCTGGGAAGAGCCAGGATATTATTTAATATAACTCTGATTGTGTTCGCTTAAAAGAAGAAAGTCATATACACCTAGGATAATGTTTAGGTGAACTATTTCTTTAAGTATACTTAATAAAAGTAACTTACTGTAATCTATACTTATTTTTTGTAAGGAGTTGTTGAAAAATGATTCACAAATATATATATATATATATATATATATATTTTTTTTTTTTTTTTTTTTTTTTTTTCAAACACACAAAGTTGTAGTGTAATAATGATGAATGTGTGTATGTGATTGTCTGTACGCTGTGGCATTTGGACAGAAACTCTCATGTTTTCATCTTTTCAGAAGAGTTCCTCATCACAGCATTCCTCTCTCACCTGTTTATCTTTTTCCTTCTGTTGTCTCTTTTTTTCCTTCCTCTTTTTCAGCTCTGGAACATTGATTCCGCTCTAGAAAGAAAGAAAGACAAGCTGAAAGCTGTTCATGTCTTTAGTCATGTGTGTAGTTCATCTGTTGTGTGAGGTACCTTCTCCAACAGGGCCTCTTTATAGAGTTCAGCATTTGCATAGTAGAGCATTGCAGAGGAACGGAAGATAGTGATACCTGGGATTGCTTTAGCCTGACCAGAAACACAAATATAGCTTATAGAAGTTCCATAAACAGTACACATAAATGAGCAGTTTGCCTGCAAGGAAGTCTCACCTCCTTATATGACTCTGTTTGCAAGTACAGTTCTGTGTCAGGCACCCTGCCAAGTAAAGAGTACCTCGGACTAGACAGAAAGACATTTGGATGGTTATGAAATAAATAGCCTTTATCTTTATAGACACACAAATACACTTTCACACTGGCTCACCGCTGAGTCCTGAAGATCACTGTGAGCAGTGTGAATATGACGGACGCTGCCAGACCCAGATCCAGATTCAGCAGAACAGTACAGAGAAACGTCCCCAGCCACACCAGCTAGAGGAACAGACAGAGAAGGGCTTTTCACACCAGCTAACCCTGGGTTATCTTGCCTCACATTTCACACTGCTCATAATGTACCCCTGATTAACAATTAATCATGGGTATTCATAAGCAGACATTTCATTGTACACTCTTAAACCCAAGGTTATTGTCCTTATTTGCATATTTGTGGAGTCAATGTCACTGATTGGACGAATGCAGCATGCAACCTATTTACATAAAGGTTCTAGCATTGCGCATCCTCGTATTATATAGGCCTATTGCATAGCCTACTATCAAGTTTATATTAAATGGTCTTTTCGACTATAAAGGTAAGAATGAAACGGTCTCTTCTTTACTCCAAGTGTCACATTTTGTGTCACCATTTGACATTTTTACCCTCAAAACATTGAAAAATAGCCTACTGTTTATATAACACACTGTGTTTTGGTGACTGTCCAATTTGAATATGAGGCATGTAATTGGTTGTCCATTGCTAAGCATCTAGTCGAAACAATCTTAACACCTCATCGTTTCACACTACACAATTGGTACCGCGGTTAAAGGTGCAGTGTGTGATTTTTAGCGGCATCTAGTGGTGAGGTTACAAATTGCAATCAACAAAAGTTACGGTGTCCGCCAGGAAAATATGTCATCCTCTGAGACAGCAGAGAGTAGCAGTTCAGCAATGAGGTTTCTTTACAAGGATAAATTAAGAAATTATGTTTACTTAATTATTCAGTAAAACTATATCTTATTGTGAATATCATTGTTACTTGTTCATCATTGTGTCAGTGTTTTATTCGCTGAACTAAGCTTGCTTCCTTGCACGAAGAGCAACATTGTAATGAAATTCGTTTGTCCGTTTAGGGCTACTGTAGAAACATGTCGGTGCATTTCAATGTAAGGGAACCCACGGTGTGTGTAGACAGAAACTGCTCATTCTAAGGTAATAAAAATATAACTGTTCATTAAGTAAGGTCTTTATACAACACTGAAAACTTATTTTTCAAGGTAGTGACAAAACGCGCTCTGTAACGCGGTGTGTTCGCTGTCGGCTACGGTAGAGACATGACGACACAATATGTCGACCTCCATAGAAGGGGGAGCCGCGGTTATGGAGATATAAATGTTTCATTCTAAGGTAATAAAAACATAACGGTTCATTATACAAGATCTTTATACACCACTGAAAACATAGTTATGGATCTTATATTGCATTTCTGTCAATAGATCCTCCGAAATATTACACATTGCACCTTTAAAAGCAGTGTTTAGAACGACGATAACCCAGGGTTAAGCGCAGTGTGAAAAGTCCTAGAGATGGTCGGGACACAGTATCATACACAGGAGACAGACATAATTTATTAGTCTTTAATGATCAGATCTCACCAGATCTACTCTGTTGCTCTTCCATAGAGCAGGAATATCTTGACACTGCATGAACATTCCCTTCAGATTCACAAACACGATGGTGGAAAGCACAGCCTGATGACAGACACACAAACAACAACTTAAACATTGCTCTGATGTCCAAATGGAGGATTAGGAGTGAATTCCTTAATTCGAAATGAAGGAATACATTTTTAATGTACTAATCTGAAAAAAGAAGCCTAAATCAATCAATAAATAGGCTATTTAAAATTATGTAAACATTTAATTAAATATATCAATAAAATAATAAATAAATAATTTCTAAACACAGCTTTCATTGGCTCCAGAAGTATTTTTTAATTGGCATTTATTCTAATAATTTAGCAAAAACTGAGATTAATCACACCTTTACAAACTGTCATTTTGACAAACCATTTCATATGGAATTTATTAAATAAACAGTAGAAGGAACAAAATTGGTAAATGATGTAGGCTGACTACAATAAAACATACTGATTTGTTTTAATTTTTTAAAAAAAACTTTAATTTTTTAGTTAACAACAATAACACTGGACACAAGAGCCACCAATGAATGCCAATGTTTGGAGAGAGGTCCTGAATTACAGAGTTTTATTAATTACAAGTATTTTAATCACATAATGTAATTTGAGTGCATGACTTACTGCGGGCAGCTCCTCAAAAAGTGAACCGAGCTTTAAAACTGTAATGAGCACAATAACAGCAGATATCACTCCAGCCACCTACATGACACAAAAGTATATTTCTAGTTGAGCATAACAGACAGCATATGTTTTATATATTTATAGTGCATGTGCAAAAGTTTGGGGTCGGTATGATTATGAAATGTTTTTGAAAGAAGTCTCATATGCTCACCAATGCTGCATTTATTTGATCAAAAATACAGTAAAAACAGAATTATTTTTAAATATAAGAGCGGTTTTCTATTGTAATGTATTTTAAAATGTAATTTATTCCATTGATCAAAGCTGAATTTTTCTAACATCATTACTCCAGTCTTCAGTGTCACATGATCCTTCAAAAATCATTCTTATATGATGATTTGATGCTCAAGAAACATTTATTATTATTATCAATTTTGAAAACAGTGCTGCTTCATATTTCTGTGGAAACCAAAATAAATAAAAAAAATCAGCTCAAAAGAACTGCTAAGTTTTTTTTCTAACATTTTAACTGTCTTTACTGTCACTTTTGGGTCACTTTTTCTTCTTTTGAGCGGTACTGTATGTTTTTCTCAAGTGGAATATCACCTGTGTTTTCCCCCCTGTGCTCTCCTGGACAAGACTGCGAGATAGTGAGGAAGTGACAGAGTAGCACTGGAAGAAGCCACCAATGACATTACTGAACCCCAACGCCACCAACTCCTGCAGAGGGACAATGAGAGACTCTCACCTCTGCTCAATGTGCTTACATTTTTAGAGCATGATATGTCTATGTGAACAAGCGTACTAAAGACATATGTGCCACATGGGTTGGTTGGCCCGTGTGGGTTTTGGGTGAAATATGTTGTACCTGATTGCTGTCTACTTTATATCCATATTTGAGAGCAAAAGTCTTGCCCAGAGAAATGCTGATGGCGTATCCCACCACAGCCACGGCAAACGCGTCTCCTACCACTGATGAGAAGAAACCCACCTCTGGGACTCGGGGGGGCACCAGCCTGTGGAGAGGTCAGAGGTTACAGATCACTAACACAGCTTTGGCTTTTAGGTGCATGGGGCAAAGGTCATTTCTCCCAACCGACCTTTGTGTGTGTCTTTGTGTGTGTCTTAACCCTGTAAAGCCTGACGTGTGAAATAATGTGTAATAATAATAGTCAGAAAAAACGATAAAAAATTGGAACAGTTTATTTAACCTTTATACAATATATTAAAATATTTGCATGTTTTTATGGCTCATGATACAGGAAAATATTAAGCTCATTCTTTTTCAGAGGCCAAAACTGAGCAAAAATTTGCAATTTGAGGCAGTTACTGATATATGGCCAAAAATGTAGATGAAATTCTGATAGCTAGTAATGCAAATCAATTAGATCTTTATAATAATATAGCAGATACTTACATAAAATGCATACAAATATAATGTATCACTCTATATCTCCCATAATGTCTTAAGATGATATTTAAATGCTTAGTTTTATGACCAAAGTTTTGTAGTTTTTATAGTGGGGGCAAAAAATATAATGCTATGCAATAAAATGTAGATCGAGAGATGAACTAATAAACGTTCCTCAAAACCCTGATGGATCATATTTGCTACTCACATTTGAAGGAAGTCAAAGGTCCAGTAAATCTCACACGTGAGGGTGTAAGTGATGGAATTTCACGAGGCTTGGGATTAGTGCTTTTCTGTAGACTGTTTTGATGGGTTTAACAAAGTCAGTCAACAGAGATTATAAGACCAAGAAGTGAGTCACCAAGAATACTTTCTAACCTTCTGCGTTTCAAAAGAAACCGCTTAATTTTCAGTACCCACTCAAAATCTATCCCTATGTACTGTATGTGATGTGAAGCACACACTTACCCACTGGGAATTCTTCCCACCACATCGACACCATTAACAGCTTTTAGATCAGTATAATGAGAAACAAGAGTCCCAGCAATAATCTGGAAAGATACACCCAAAGTAGTTTACTGAGCATCTGACGTTTTGAATACTACTGGAGTTTACGGAAAAATCATGGCACACCATGTACTCACCAGTATGAGCTCTATGGGAACAGGGAGGAGTAATTTGTGACGGTAGCAGGAGTTGATCTCTTTTACAATTACCAGAGCTGCGAGAGCCACCAGACTGATCACCAGAGTGGGAATATGAGTCTGCGGTGTTAAACTGCCCAGCTCCACCAGAGTCTGAAGAGAAAGAGAGAGAGAAATGAATGTACTTACTATACTAATAACAGTAAGTTATGCATAATTACAAGTAACTAAACCTAAGCTAAACCCTAAGTACATGTAGTTAATTAATATTACTCACTACTTATTTAAGTACAATGTAACTACGTCACCTTAAAATAAATGTGTATTTTTAAAATGTCTGTAATTTTAATTTATAGGGGAGACATTCATTATTCTACTTGTGCACCATTGTGTAAAACAATGAGGTCTATAACAGTGGTGTAACTTTGTTTTAAAAAGTGGTCTGGACATGTGTGTGTGTGTGTATGTGTCTGTTACGAAGCGGTTGAAGCAAGGAGGAAGCAGGATCCAAGTGCAGCACACTTTATTAGATAAACTCAAAACTAGACAAGGACTCAGACTAGGAAACGTAAATCGGATATCGGATAGGATGCTAATACGATGCAAAATCAGATATATGGGTACAATAGCATTACGATGTCCAGTTAAATGGGAGATTGGGTTTAATTGGTCATTTAATGAGATCTAATATTGCAGAGAATTGTCGTGGAATAAATACATAGATCCGACAATCATATGTGTGTACTTTAATGGTCCTGTGGCAGAACTTTTGCCGAGCATGTCAGAGGTTCTGGGTTCTAATCCGGACTCGTATAGTTGTTGTTTTTTCCTCATCAAAACCGAATATTCCATTGGTTGTATTATATCAAGCAGGGACAAATTGTGTGCATTTTGTTTTGTGCAATCCGTTAAACGGAACGGATTGAAGCGCGCGTCCGTGTGAAGACTGTGCGTGAGCCACGAGATAACGCTGTAACCGTGCCACCGATCGCAGTGGCAACGACCACTTTGATCACTTGATTTCAAAAACAACACATTTCAGCGCTAGATCGCCTCTTATTTAACAAACGAATTAAATGATTGCTTTGCTAACTGGAGATGTTTTATTTATTTGTATTGGTACATCTGTGCCTCGAGATGTTTTAAAAAGTGGTGGGGACAATATCGACCCTGGCAAAAAGTGGTGGGGACATGTCCCACCCGCAAATTACGCCTATGGTCTTTAATATGGATTATCTGAGTGCATATTAGTGCAGTGACTTTTCAAATTAGCTAGCATGCTATTGCTAGCCTGTCTGAAATGACGAGCCCGTTCTCATCCTTTGGCGGCATATGTGACGCCATATGACAAAACGGCGAAATACTACGCACATGGCACCCTTTAGCGTGAATATAACACGCGAACCCAAGGCGTCATAAAGTTGACTGGCATCCTTTAGCGTGAATATGAGACGCAGACCCTACCCCACACCTAAACCTACCCATCACAGTACGTGTTATATTGACGATAAAGGGTGCCATGTGCCTAGTATTTCGCCGTTTTGTCATATGGCGTCACATATGACGCCAAAGGATGAGAATGGTTGTTTAAATGACATACCATACCTTTAAACTCATTAATTAAAACATTATGTTTAAAATATTGAGATGCTATGTTATTAGTATTGACTATGTTAATAGACTATTGGCTCTTTTATTTAGAAGGCTGGACTTATTCCACCATATTGTGTGTTCCACTTTCTCCAATTAAGCAACATAATGTGTCGGCCCTAATCCGGCCCACATCTGGTACGTGTGGGATCCACGTGGTACCAGATGGGCCAGATCTGGGCCAACACTATGTTGCTGTCTGGGATATAATTAATAATATGTTATTCCCGCATTCAGTTACTTACTGCTGGTCAGTAAACTCTACAACGGAGAATTCAATATCTTATTTGAATAAACTGATACTCAGGAGAATACAGGAATGATAGCCTGACTCGGCTACTAACCAAAACAAGAACATTACATACAGTTATAAATGTTCATTTACATAATGTAAATGAAAAACTTTTATTATCTATTACATTTATTTTATTTAAATAAGTGAATAGTCAGCATTAACGCATGCTATTTTTTTTAACGCATGCTATATTTACGTAATTAGTTTCCAAGATATACTGAAATACTCACATGAAGCAGCTGCAGGGGTCCAGTGAATCGTCTGGGCGAAACTCCTAACATGTATTTGAGTTGAGAGATGATGACGTGAGTGGCCGCGCCTGTCGTGTAGCCCCGCACTAACGGCTCGGAGAGATACGTCACTACAAACCCGAACCGAACCAGACCCAATAAAACCTACAGAAAAAGACACAACAAGAAATTAACAAAAACACTTTTGAAAAATAATTGAAATTACATAGAGGAACTGC
Source organism: Siphateles boraxobius (assembly GCF_051911475.1). Lineage (NCBI taxonomy): Eukaryota > Metazoa > Chordata > Actinopteri > Cypriniformes > Leuciscidae > Siphateles > Siphateles boraxobius. The sequence goes on from NW_027509195.1 coordinate 178,697, forward strand.
ATTGGTTTCAAAATCTATTGTTTTGTTTTTTCTACATAAATCGCTGGTTTGTTTGTTCATTCTTTTATTTTCTTATTTATTTATTTGATTGTTTTTCACATTCCTTCATGCGTTTTCCCCCACACATTTATTCATTGCTTGGTTACTTTGCTCACTCTCTCATTCTTTTGTATTTTCATGTTTGTTTTCATATTCTTGTTTCATTTGCAAGACTCACTTGAAAGATTCCGCATAGTAACGTTGTTGCTGCGGCTACTTTCACCCGTTGCACGTCTCGCGCCTCCGTATCCATGACGACTGATCCATTTGTCCCATTGGTCAGAAACTGATACTCAGGAGCCAATCGCTCTGAGACGCTCCCGATCATTATGCTAATCACCGCAAAGGTTCCTAAAATGCATTGAAAGCGCGCAAATTGGGTGTTTTTACTGAATCCCACTGTCAGAAATTATTATTGTAGCCTAATGTAGGCTATGTATATATCATCCAGTATGTATGAGAATTATGCGTGTTATTGCTGGTAAAAGTATTACAGTAGATGTTTTAAATGTATTTTGTATCAAATACAAAATCCCATTACACATTTAGCTACATTCTTTCTCTTCCCCTCACCTATGGAGACGTGTTTAGAGGTGCCAAAGATGAAGTACACCAGTACAGGATAGAAGGAGGTGTAGAGACCAAACACAGGTGGGACAGAAGCCAAAAGAGCGTATGCCATACCTGAGTATCAATCAACACACAGACAAGCTTATAGTGGATATAAAAAGTCATTGCAATTTACCAGACTAGAGTGTTTTTGCAAAGAAAAGTGGGAAAATATTCCCATGTCAAGATGTCCAAAGTGTGTGTGCTGTATGCAGTGAGTTATTCCAGGAATATACTGTATATATTTTTTTCCTCTTAAAATGTGTCACTGGTTTTCAGTGGCAATAAAGGTTGCAATTTTTTTCATTAAACGTGCAAAAGTTCTCACATGATTTATCTTTGCTTCATGTTTTACATGTTTTCAGCTGTTTTAACAGGGGTGTGTATACTTTTTATACCCACTCTATAATGTATCTCTTTAGAGACTTCCTGTTCAGTTCTGCTGTTATATTTTAATTAAAACATTATTTATCACGATTTTCAACCATTTTTCTTGGGGACATCCCAGCAATGTGGTTTTGTCAGCGTTTTTTTTTTTTTTATTCTTCAAAGAACATTTTGAGAATTTTTATCTAATGTTTTGCTTTGTAACTTGAACTTGTAAACTGACCCTGAGGCAGATGCATGATTCCCACACTGACACCTGAAACCAGGTCACCAAGTCCATTCTCCTGAAAGGAATACCGGGGGATCCAGGACAAAACTGGTATCCATGTTACAATCCAAATCTTCCACTGTCCTACAGAGCACCTTGCAGACAGTAAAAAGAATAACAGTTTTATAGAATGTGTTCATGGAAAATAGTTTAACTCTAAATCTTCTTTGGCATTATTAACTAACAGCAACAATATCCAATGCATTAATGATTTCATTAAAGACAGACAGATAGACAGACAGATAGATAGATAGATAGATAGATAGATAGATAGATAGATAGATAGATAGATAGATAGATAGATAGATAGATAGATAGATAGATAGATAGATAGATAGATAGATAGATAGATTGATTGATCGATTAATTTACATTTTTAAAACAAAGTGATTGATTGATTGATGATAAAAATTCAAATTCAATTTTAAGTGCAAATGTACCAGGTCACATATCGGTCATAAATAGGGTTGGGTATCGAGAACCGGTTCCATTTTAGAACCGGTTCCAAAAACCGGACATTCGATAAGATGCGCACATGTCAATTCTTTTTATTGATTGTGTGCATTTTAACATGAGTTAAAACCATTCAAGTGCAAGAAGACCCACACACTGTTTTCTGTGATGTGCACACATTCAAAACATGCTCACATGCAGAAAAAGTGATTTGAATGTGATTTTAAACCAATCAAGCGCAAGAAGACCCGCACACTGTTTCCTGTACTGCGTACACATCCAAACTGTGCGCACAGAAAGCCACATCGCACGAAACTGATAGTTCTCTTCCACGTTTTTTGCATTTGAACTACACACAAAAATGTCAAATGTCCTCGTAAAAACACAACCGATTACTATATCTCAAGTGTACGTAAATAGTTGACAAAGAAAACGCATGTTTAACAGTATATGGCTTTTAAAGTGACAGCGGGCTAATATTCCTGCGGCCATCTCTACAATCACATCAAACAATAAAAGACAAAGAGAAAATTCCCTCGCTGTTTTTGACTGAATAACTTTCTATATTTGTGATTTGTATTTTATTTATAAAGTGCAGTGTTATTTCACATTAGATTACAGTTTCTGTATACCTGAATGCCTGAAAATCTTATAACACTGTTTATTTCAATCATATCTTTGTTCAGTTGCATCTATTTGTGCAATTGCTAATTTGTTTATTATTATTATTTTTTTATTACTAGTGTTTACTTGTCTTTAATAATGCTTGAATTTTATATTAGTTAGGCTAGTTGTTTTTTAAACCATAGGCAAAAGTTTCTTGTGTAAGTGTTCTTAAGCTTGTTGATTTTTGTTCATGGTATTCAGCTACAATGAAATGTTTTGCAATAAACACATTTAGAATAAATGTGAATGATATCCAAGTGTTTTTTTTTTAACAAATTGGAAAAAATAGGAGTAGATAAGAATCATAATCGATAAGCAGAATCAGAATTGATAATTTTTTTAAATGATATCCAACCCAAGTCATAAAGGGGGCTGCATCATTTTTCTTGCATAACAACACACTTTGTGTCTTTGAATCTTACCTCATAGAGTCACAGATCTTCTGCTTTATAGAGGGCCTGTGGATTTCAGTCTGCCGTTTAGCTAATTCCTCTAGTTTGAGTTCATCCAGGATGATCCTCTCCACGCAGAATTTTGCTCCAGCATGTTCGGAGACACCTATGCCTGTCCTATTCATGTTCATTGTATGATCCTTTTTGCCTAGGTTTGGGGGTTTCGGCAACTCAAACCCCTAAAACCCCTCCCAGGGGGTAAAGTATAAATTGAGGTGTTTTTTCTGTGACGATTCTTCTTTTCACTGAGAATAATGAGTCCATTTATAGGTTTCCATGGAGAGATGACAGACAGATAAAGGAATAATCTATAGGAGCAGCCAAAGGACTCCTATAGCGCGGGATTTCAGTGTGCAGGTACCAGCAGTATGTTCAAACCAGAAATGTCCATATGGGAAAAGTTCTCGGGTCATTATCAGAGTCTTCAAAGATCCATCCCACACCACACCCACAACAATAAACATGAGTGTGCCAACTGCCAAATATTTTACACATCTGTTAATGAACTTGTGACACTTCACTAACTCACAAACACACAGACAAAAAGAGTGTTTTTAAAAGAGTTATCTGGACACTGTGCTTGACCAGAAATGAGGTTAAAAATAATGACAGTTTCAGTCCTTGTTTAAAAAATATATAAACAGGCAACACCTTATTTTTCAGTGAGCACTAAAAGCTGTCCCTTCAGCTATAACAAAAGCCTAACCAGGTTTTGCTCACTGTCCAATTGTTATATTTTTTGTCAGTTTACTTTTAGTAGTTTTATCTGCCAAGATGACTTCCCCAAGTGAGCAAGATGAGTTAGAATAGTATATTTAGTTTGTGAATGAAATGAATGATAGTACCAGAGAGATTGGTCGTTTAGCATGTGATTCAATCGCATTCAGCAGAAAGCGGATGCAAATATTGTTTATATATTCATATTTAACATACAGAACATAACTTAACGTCTAATATAATCCCATATTTATGAATGTGTAAATGTCTGACCAAACAATCAAAATCTTAACTATGCAAGAAAACCTTGTGCTTTGGTAATCTGAACCACTTACGTTCGTTGGCTTAAGACATAGCACGAAATACACTCTTTTTCGCCACCTGCTGGTGTATTTATGTAATACGAAGAAATTGTCACTGAACGAATCAGAACGAATAATTTTGGTGAACGAACTGAAAATGAACATATCTCTGGAAAAAATCAAAACTTCCACCACTAATATGTAGCAACGACTTAAGATATGCAAAGACGGTGCACTCGTATTACTATGAATGGGAGAAAGTGCAATGCACAATATGGCGGAATATGTCCCGCCTTATAATAAAAGAGCCAATCGCCTATTGGTAAAGTCACTGCAGCTGCCGTTAGAATATCTGGTTGCTATAGAAACAATGTTCTAAGACATCCGCTTATGACTGCACATGTGCATTGCCTGAGAGGCGTTTCAAAGATGGATGCAGAGTGAAATGACTTGCCTTAAAGGGACTTTGTAAGTTCTGTATGGAACAGAGCCACCAGACACTGGATGCGCTCATTGCGAATCATTCTTGGTAAGAAACTCTGTTCTTGCTTGATTCTCTCTTCAGGGTTGAAAGTTGAGTATCTGCACCTTGCGGTTTGGGTCCCGCAGCTGCCGAGGTGGCAGAGCGGGACCAATCATAGGAATTGTTGGCAGACCGTGGGAAGGAGTCTGCCAGGAGTTTTTCCCTTCTTGGGCTTCTCCTGCTAGCTCTCTTGCTCTCATGTCAGTTCAGTAAACTGCTCTCTCTCCCTGTTGCTGCATCCTCTTTGGAGGCTCCTGCCTTGGTAATGGCAGTAGAGCAAGCTCGGTGAGGGAGCTCCCCTCTCGCTTGACTCTTTTCTTGTGGGATGAGAGTCAAGTGTTTGCTCCTCTCAGTTAAGATCCTTCGATCGTGGTGTTGCAGGTTGGTAGAGTAGAGGCGGGTGTTATCAAATGAGTCCGCCTCCTTGCGGCTTGTGGCAAGGCAAATGTGGCCATTGGGTCTCTGCACATCATGGGATCTGCCCAATCTGCCCAATCCCCTCTCAGCAGTGCTGCCCGAGGGTGGTGTATCAGCTTACGCTGATGTTGCTTTTGTCTTCATGGACCTGTGGGAGTTTTCCTACTGAAGATATCTTCAGCTTTTAGGCTTGAAAAGAGTGTGGACACAGTTAACGTCTGCGCGCTTCTCTAGGAGAACCCAGCTTAATGCTTACATCCTGCTTTTGGCGGGGCTTAAGCACAAAGTATGGACAAATTTTAAGAGCGTGAAGTTGCAGTGAGATTATGCGATCCACTATCTTATCTTATGCTGTTGTTCAGCATTTTCCTCTGGGGCTTAAGTCCAGAGGATGGACTGATGTTAATTGAGAGTGTGAGGTCGCGGTGAGATGAGGTGATCCGCTTTCTTATCTGGTCCAGAGCAGTGCTGTTGTTTAGCATGCTCATCTGATGTAAGGCTTCTGAGGGACGCTGAAGGTGTTAGTCGCGGTGAAAAGATCACTTTTATAAGGTGCCCTCCCTCCAGTATATCTAGGGGTTAGGCAGAATGTGGCCTCGAGGAAGAGGAGGTTTGATGGATTAAAAAGCTATGGTTTACAGCACTTCCATCAGTTCCCTCTTCATCATATTCAGCAGAGAGCTGTTAGTGTAAAAACATTGTCTCAATGTTGGCATTTTTCCCAAAAGTTCTCAAGGAATGGGCAGATTAATATACTGTAGAAGACTTTTGTAAAAGTCCCACTTATTATCTGTATCCCTGTCCAGAGTAGGAGGTGATAGTGCACGCTTCCTTGGTGAACTTGCAGTGATAACAGCGTCTGTAGGGTTGAGATTTACCCTCCCCAGTCCAGTGTCTGGGATTAAAGCATGGTTGTGCTCACTGACGGATATTCTTATGAGTCCAGATAGGTGAAACTGAATGTGGTCTCTGTTCACTCTTTCATAGGCTCACCTCTCAAGGCTTGGTTAGTATACTCATGGTTTAGAGCTGAACAGACGCTAGATGAGGTGGACTAAGCCACACGAAATGGTCCACTCTCTCATCTGTCACCCTCCCCAATCTATCAGAGGACCTATTATGCCCCTTTTTACAAGATGTAATATAAGTCTCAGGTGTCCCCAGAATGTTTCTGTGAGGTTTCAGCTCAAAATACCCAAGAGATAATGTATTATAACATGCCCTAAATGCCCTTATTTGGGTGGAAGCAAAAACATTTTTAAATACAAATGAGCGTGAGCTCCCTTTCCAGAAGAGGGCACCTTATAGCTCGTAGTGCTTCGGACACTCCCACAAAAACAAAAACTAGAGAACCTCCCTCAGCAAATGTGTCAGAAATTGTCAATACAGGTGCCTAGTTGGTGTGAGTGACTTCGAATTTCATCTATGGCCTGGTTTGGCTGCTAAATGTAGTGCTATGGACTTGGCTGAGGCTATCTCTATAGTATTCCTCTTAGCTCTGCTCATAGGGGCTCTGGGCTGTCCTGTAGCTGTGGCTCGGACCAGTCTAATCTAAGAGTCTCCGTTTCATAAACTGCTGAACATAGAGGCTTCAGGGTTTTCCTGTGGTGTCACATGATGCGTCCGAATTGGTTTCTAATGCATTTAGATTTCTCCAGGTTGAGGCCCATTGAGTCCCATTGATGCCCAGTGCTTATGTCTGACAAGGTTGTGGTTGCTGTGGTGACTTTCACAGTGCACAGGCAGGCATTGGTCAGCATGGCATAGTGGGTATTACGTCCCCATAGAGTCAGCTCCTGACGAAGCGGTGAGTTCCCTTGAAAGGGAATGTCTTAGGGTTATGAATGTAACCCGGTTCCCTGAGAAGCATATTGATGCTGGGTTGTGTTCCCATGCTTAGGGTATGCCTGCGCGTCTTCCTTCAGACAATTAAAATCTGATGACGTGTAAGGCAAGCACCTTTTATACGCCCGGGCACTCCATGTGACGTCATTGGTCTGCCGCCAGCAAATAAGATTGGAGTGAATTCACACGTGCTTTAGACACCAGGTTCCGCAGGATGCGCCCCCATTGTGTCAGCTACTGACAATGCGTCTCGTTCCCTTCTCTGGGAACCAGGCTACTTATGTAACCCTATAGACCAATTTCGAGCCGACGTCACAGTTACGTCACGGCGCTAGCTGGAGGCAAAACAAAGGGAAAACTGCAGGCGGCCAATACAAACCAGCACAGATTTGGCTATATAATAAGGAGCTTAAATTATAATTATTATTATTAAATGTCATCTTGTTGTGTTGTTGGGTGCAAGAATCAATGAAAAATGAATATGCTGTATCTGGAATTTTTATTTCTAGAAAATATTCACATCATTAAAATTGCACCGTAATGTCACTTTTTACATTGTCGTCTTCTTGGCACTAGCTAGGCAGAACTGTGGATCGTACCACACAAGTCTTGTACGTGACCATTCATCACATAGTTATAGTCATCTAAAGATGTATATGCCCTCAGTTTCTCTCTACGCTTGGTTTCTCTATCGGATAGGTGTAGAAGTCAGGCCACTCAACCGGAGGTAGTCTAGCGTTAGCGTTAATCCTGTCAGATCATCCATCCATTGAGTGAGTGTGTACGGGTCGGCCAATCTGGTTCTGTCCGCTAAAATTAACTTTTGCAAATAACAATCGCGGTCCTGGACAGTGAGACTTGCACATTAAGATAAAATCGGATTTTCTCCAGTCATTGTTAAATAAACAAGCTAACAAAACTTGCAAACTAACGTTAGGGGAGCGGCCAGAGGAATCGTTCTGCAACCTAAGCTCCGCCCACAAAAACGTCATCATGTTTACCAACTGAAAAGGGTCTATAAGTTACCTTCAAAAGTTGATCTCAGCCATGATGTAGCTCAGTTTGTGCTCCTTTCTAATCACAACAATACTAATAAAAGCTCAATATTATGTTCAGTTGTATTTGTAAATGATCATAATGTCAGTCACTATGATCTTTGACATTTAGGCTACATATAGTTTTTCCCTAGTTACTTCAGCTCCAAACTGTTCATAACAGAAATGCACTGAAAGTGGAGACTTTAGACACATATAGTATAAATACATTATGCTAGACCTTTTCTCACAACTAACACTTTTCTGAGACTTTTTGCTAATTTTATGTGCAATGTTTTGGTGGAATTTTGTCTTCAAAATAAATACAATTAGTTTGATATTTTATAATCCAATGCAAAAACAGACTTCGTCGGTGTGGCCACAGTATAGAAAAATTCTTAAGCAAGAATAAATATAACGTCCTCTCTGAACACAGCAAACCATGTAAAAGGCATTTAATTGCAGTCACACTGCCTGTGGTTTTGTAGGGTTTTCTAAGGTAGGATTGAGGTCAGCAGCCCCATCCGTCAGAGTCTGGCTGCTGGCACTGATGCGCGTCATCTGATGATTGACAGATGGACTACACCCCTCCCATTCCGAGTCTCACCATCCCACCGCATAAATATTGGCAGACGATGTTTGAGACGTTCAACATAAGACAACATACAAGTGTCTTTCCTATTATTTTATCCCCGTAAATGTCAGAAAAACTATTTTTAAGTCCGTTCAAAACTTCCCAGGTGAGCGGAGCCTCCGCGCGCGGTTGCCATGGAGCGGCAGCGGGTCACTGACGCGGCCTCCACACACACACCGGAGGAGCTAGCGGAGCGCCACACTTCATGCGGAGTGAAGAAACACCATCACACACACAGACTCAAGCGCCGGTATGAAGTGCTGGAGACGCTGGGCACGGGCACGTACGGCAAAGTCAAGCGCGCGGTGGCGAGACAGTGTGGAAAGACGGTGAGCGACATTGCTGTTCTTGTAGTTTTTAATTCACATGAAACATTTCAATGATCTATCTATCTATCTATCTATCTATCTATCTATCTATCTATCTATCTATCTATCTATCTATCTATCTATCTATCTATCCTCTTTAATCTAGCTTCATCAGCAATGTAATTACATTTTTTTTACATTTATTTATTTATTTAGATTATTTGAAATTTGCAGTGCATAAAAAAATAAAAATGGAAATATCAGGGTTTTTTTTAAAAAAAAACTTGGTTTCCATAACTGTAAAAATCATGGAAAATCTTAAGGAATTATAGAAATATTCATATAATTTAATGCAATGATTACCAGCCAGAGGAACCCCATAGAGTACTTAAGGAGGTTTAGGGATTTTGATTGTGCTTTGTTAAACCTTGTGATATAGGGTAAAATAGTTTCCTTAACAAATTCAAGTTGGGCTAGGTTCAAGATTTTACATATACTTTATTAGCTGAGATTGAAATCCAGCCCTACAAAAACGGCAAATTGTTTTGCTTTTGTGAAGCATCCGATCTGGTTTTGTGAATTTGTAAATAAGTTCACTGTTAACTTACAAGAAGGTCTTTATTTGAGAAAATTTCAATATGACGTGTTAAAACAAGTGTCTCAGATGTCTCAATGAAGGGAGATGTCTCTGCAAAAGTATTATGCAGAATATGCACGGAAAATGAAGAGTTATGGAAATGTATTGACAAAAGTTCTGACAAAAACACTAAAGTATTACATTTTAAATTTAACTGAAGTAAATTCACAAGTATGCATGAATAAATAAAATCAATAAATGATTTAACTTTAAATGCTTGAGTATTCCCAAAAAAATATGGCGTTAATGTTTTTTTTCTAATTATAGTTCCTATCAATGGCTAAATTTTATGGACTTATTTAATAAAAAATGTATAAAGACTTAATTTTTCTATTTTAAAAGAGTAATATCCATTATGTTCTGGTTACAGTACCCATGTAAGTTCTGACAGCCTGTCTGTCATTCAACACAACTTTACTTAGCAATTCACCTCAGTTAATTACTCTTGGGGTCTTACTTTTGGGGTCATCCAATTGGTCCTTTGTGTGTGTGTGTGTCTACTGTAGTTAGACCTCATGTTAGCACACTTAATTAAATACTTATCACTCAGTCTGTCATTTAACAAAAACAAAGGAGATATTTCCCCCAGCCTGCTGTCTGCACTCTTTCACAGCCTGAAAACATATGAGAGCGTTAATGGAAAAAACTGTCCAATCAGATTAGAGCAGCAGCTGAGCCTCTCTCTCACTCTGTCACTCATCTGGACTCAGAGGTGAAGTATTCCGGAATCCAGGAGCCTTAGCATAGGTGGGATTCCTGCACACAAACACTAACAGCATTCAGAGGGAGTCGGGTGCTGTGTGCATGTGTGACAGGGGAGCGAGTCGTCTCTTCACATCTCCAGATTGGGGTTAGAGGTGCTTGGCAGATTCCCAGATGGCACTGCCAGTGCCGCCATGCAGACAGCAGGTTTCTGTCACCTCCGTTAGAGTTTTTTCAGTGATAAAATTTCGATATTCCACGCTGGAGACCCACTCAGAGTGGGTAGGGCCGATTACTTTGGGTGCCGTGACCCGGATGGGACGGGGTGAGGTTTGGGGGGGTGAGTGTAACAGATGTAGGCCAGTAAGAGCTGTGTATGTAAACCTCACTCCCCTGGCCTTAAGAGGCGCGCTAAGAAGAGATGTATTCAAGTTGATGTTAATTGCTGTATTCCACGCTGGAGACCCCGGTTCGAATCGCGCTCAGGGGTTTCCCGAACAACGATGTAACTCGCTGCTTAACTACTATACATGGATTTCTCGGCGACGTCATCACTGCTTGCGCGCGCAACCAGAAGGCAAAAGACCAGCGGTCTTCATACCATAGACTGTAAAAAATGCTTTGTACCGGAGTAAAGGGTTTAGGCTAGTAGCATAGTGGTGGTGTTGCATCAAAGTATTTGACGAGCTGCACATGACCACATAGCACGTAGTTGTATGCATCAAGGGATTTTTACGCTCTAATCATTTCTCTTGTATACACACTTGGTGTCTGAATTAGATAATCATATATATCAGGCCATACAATTGCTGGCCACTTCTTGTCATCCACAATCCAAAGATCGTCAGGTATTGCGTAGGGATCCGGCAAGATCTCACCATTGCTGAGAGTAAGTTTTTTAATATAATCGCCACCATAGACATCATATAGCTCTATATGATGTCTATGATCGCCACGGTCTTAGGTACTAAGGCTTCCCACATAATCCATCGTCAAATTTTTGATTTACAGTAAAGTAACGTTATATGTGTGCAGTCATGATATGTTGCAGGTCGTAAAGTAACGTAAACAAGGTTAACTTATATAAAAGCAAATTCGGGCTCTATAGAGGCTTTTACATTGCTAACTTAGTCTAACATGATAATTCATACATGCATAACAGTATGTCCGGATTTTGATTAGTAAACAGTTGGACGTTTTACATAATGTTATATTAATATGAAACACAAACAAACATATCCAACTCAGAAATTACAAACTATGTGAAATCTACGTTAATTACAGAACTGGGCATAACAGATAGCGTTTTTTTGCCTCCTGGATGCGCACGCATCCGGTATTGTTTGTATACAAGAAACCCGTGTATAGTACGATGCATCATTGAAAAAATCAACTAGCTAGTCACGACTGTTTCCTGAAACCATATTTTCGCAAATTGGTCGTTCAACCATGTTGGTTAATGACCTCACGCAGGTATTAGAGTAATAACTTCTCTTAATAAATCTGTTTGACATTGAATTAATGCTTGCTAGATGTTTTGCTATAAATTAAAATTACAGACATGACATGTATTTGAAATAAATAGATAGTACTGAATGTCAGCTAGCTTATTTGGCTCAAGATATGTATTTATTGAGTCCACATGTCATGCAAACAAGAAACTGCTTCTAACCACAGGCCGAGAGCTGTTCTTTAGACCACGCAACATTGCGATGCTGTTTGTGAATGTTCGTTAGAACAATGGTTTCGGGAAACACAGACTCGTTGAACTATGCTGATAACGACAGAACTTGGGACCACAGTTGGCTAACGATGCTTTTGGGAAACGCACCCCAGAACGGGTCGAGTAGGACTTATATGTGGTGCCGTGACCCTGATGGGAGTGATGTTTGGGGGGGGGGGGTGAGTGTGAGGGACGTAGGCCAGTAAGAGTTGTGTATGTAAACCTCACTCCCTTGGCCTCAAGAGGCACGCTAAGAAGAAATGTATTCAAGTCAATATTAATTGCATTTTCCATGTATTTTTGAATAACTTAATAAATGAGCATCACATCATTGACCCATGTTCTTACAGACATTCGTGTTTTGTTCAATGATGTGTTTGATTACAATGTGTCTGTTTGTGTGCTTCAGGTGGCTATCAAATCCATTAGAAAAGAGAGATTAAGGGATGATCTGGATAGGGCTCACATCCAGAGAGAAATTGAAATCACCGCCTCTCTTACGCACCCAAATATCATCCGTCTATACGAAGGTAAAACACAACAGTCTCACACTACGAATTAGTTTGTCAAATATCCTAATGCCAAATGCTGTATCATAGAGATTAAGATACTCTCTCTTTCCATTAACCCAACAAATGATTCACGAAATGTGTGTGGATATGTTTTCAGTGTTTGAGAGCGGGGAGAGGATTGTGATGGTGATGGAGTATGCGAGTGGAGGAGAGCTCTATGAGTACATTCAGGAGAAACAGAGACTGTCAGAGGACGAGGCCAGACACTTCTTCGGACAGATCACCTCTGCTGTGCACTACTGCCATAAAGTAAGCACATTTCTGTTCTTAAATTATCATGCCATTCATTCTACATATGAGCAGTTTTTCCTGAATAGGCTTTTTAATCATGACACTTCTCTTGAGTAGATTTAACAGCATTTTATTGATTTTCATGAAATGTAAAGGCTTAGTCTGCTACGCTGCACACAGCTAATGCTAAAACATGCACACAAATACAGGCACTAGGATATGAGCTTCTGCGAGGAAAGTAGGGAGAACCCCCTAGCAGATTTAGGCAGGTGGTGCTGGGGACGGAGAGGGGCGAGGAAAATTCCCATGCAGTTGAGCCAGTTCGGGACGGAATTAAACAAGTTACGTAGAGTGAACAAAAAGATTAATTGGGCATGCAGCCGGCGAACCAATCAGCTGCTCAAAAGAGTTAACTATGCATTTCACCTACAAATGCTACTAAATGTATCAAATGTGCACAGTCAACATTTTACTAGTCGAGTGTAACATCTTTTAATAAACAACATTCAAATTATAGATTGAAGTTCAGTTCAGTTAAGCTGACAAATTTGTTATAAGTAACTTTTATTTCTCCTAAATACACCCTAAACAAAAAAAACATCTGGTTTATTATTGTATTCATCACCTAGATAACAGTGCTGGCAATCAGAAATGCTTGGCAATCTTAGTAATATTACGAAACTGAATAACACTCAAAATACTGCAAATAGACTTTGCCTCAGCAGTTTAAAAAATTAGTACTGTATACAAATTATATATTTATATCTATAGTATATGTAAATTAGTTATATATAGTATATTTTGTATTTATATTTAGTAAGAATTTCTATCTCAACTCAGTCTGTACATTAAAATCAGCCTTGATTAGGACTACACTATAAACACATTACATTTGACAAAAAATTTGTTAATATGATTTTTTACATTTATTTAAAAAAAATAAGAAATCTCTTGTTATCCCTCAGAATGGTGTGGTTCATCGTGACCTCAAACTCGAGAATGTACTTCTGGACAAGGACTTAAATGTGAAGGTAAACAATTGCACGTTTAAATGTCAAACGTAATACACTTGGAATTTTTAAAATCATAAGTACAAAATAACAGAAACACTATATAAAATAAAGACCCTATAGGATCAGGTAGAATTATGCTTAATCATCTTCATTTTCTTCCTGGAATCTGTCAAACACACCTTTAACTCTTTTATTGGACATTAGTTATTCCGCCTATTTTTTGGATGGATGATGAAGTATTCATCGACTTGAACCCCAAACATCCCCATGAAGGTTTAAGGATGTGCAGATCTGGTGGCCATGGAATGCATTTGACTTCATCCTGGTGTTTACGAAATCACGCTTCAATTACTTTAGCACTGTTTATTGGAGCATCATCATCCTGGAATATGGGAACATTATAAGGGAACAATGTTTGCTTTATTATGCACAATAGAACAGCTTCATTCCTTGGTCATTACAAACCGTATAGAGCAATCATTGTATCAGATGACTCTTGCAAAATGCTTAAACCTCACTATGATTCATAGTTGGTAACAGACAGGTTTGAAGGTATCCTTTGTCTCCATATGTTAACTGGATGTAGGAAATATGATGAAAGATGACTTTAATTCATTATTCGTTATATAGAGCCTGCTATGAACAGTTTTTGAGAGTTACAGATGTTTAATTTAATATGTAAGCACAATTTACGTATGTCTAATTGCAAGAAATTCTGCATAAACCTTCATATCAAACATTTTGAAGTGTTTGATGGCCAGTGTAATATGATTCATCTCTGCAGCTGCATTTATGATTTTAATTCTTCAAATCAACCACCTTTCATATGAACGTCTGCTATTTGTATCCACCCTGTGTGAATCAGAAATAGATTATATTAAATAAATCAATGTAAGTCACCCATTTTAACACAGAGCTGATTTATCTATAATTGCTCTGTTTGTTTGTAGCTAGCTGACTTTGGCTTGTCCAACCGGTTCACGAGAGGCCGACGTCTGGACACTTTCTGCGGGAGTCCGCTGTATGCTTCACCAGAGATTGTCAACGGACTCCCATACCACGGCCCTGAGGTGTCGATCAGTCTCAACAGTTTCCTCACCCTTGTGAAAAGAAGTATACAAGCATACTTATAAACAGAGTACTTATTACGGAAATAATATACTTTAAAAGAATACTGTTAATAGCAGTGACATGAAAATGTATTATAGAATTTTATATTAAACGCAATTATTTAAAATTAAGAATGCTTTTTTGATTACATATTTACTGAGATTTACATTTTTGTGAGTGCATATTTACATGTAATTTCATAATTACCTCTATTGTCTTTAAAATTTGGTTTAAAGTGTGCTGCTTAATCTACTGATTATTTATGGTACATTTTATCTATTTATGGTACATTTATATTAATGTAATTTCTATTGAAATGTATTATGTTATGTATTTAAATATATTTGTAATTGCAGATTTGTAATGACAAAGTTGCATTTTAATATATTTATATAATATCAATATTTGTATCTATAATATCTATATTTGTAATATCAAACAACACACTACAGTTAAATTTTAATCAAGTACTTTACATAAGTACTTTATTTATCATCACATCAAAATAAGTACTTCTTTAAAACACAACAAAAGATTATTAAAATATAATGATTTAAAATACACTTTAAATTATTGCACTTTTTAAAAGTGAAAATTCTGTCATCATTTACTCACCCTCGTCGATCCAAACCCGTAAGACTTTCGTTCATCTTCAGAAGACAAATGAAGATATTTTAGATATAAAAGTATGGGAGATTTCTGTCCCTCCATTGACAGTCTACGCAACTACCATTTCAAGCCTCAGAAAGGTAGTAAAGACATCATGAAAGTAATCCATGACTCCAATGGTTTAACCTCAATTTTATCAAGTGATGCAGGTGCTTTGTTTGCTTAAAAAAATTTATTTAGAAAATAATAATCTCCAACGTGCTTCTTATTCACCGGGGCATTTAATACTTGAAATCCCACTGTTCGTACAGTAAACGCGTCATAAACGATTCTGCATGTGCTCCTCTTATGTCCCAGGTGGACTGTTGGTCTCTTGGTGTGCTGTTATATGCTCTGGTTTATGGCTCCATGCCTTTTGATGGCACAAGTTACAGCATCCTTAAAGAGCAGATCCGCCAGGGACGATATAATACCCCTGATATCCCATCGGGTGAGATGCATACACTTCCATATATCTGCTCTCCATCATGAGTGAGAATTTACCCTGACTCTTTCCATTCTTCTTACAGAGGCCTGTTCATTGATTGGATGGATGCTCACAGTAAAAGTAGAGGACAGAGCCACTGTGGAAGACATAACCAACCATTGGTGGCTAAACCGAAACTGTCCCAACTTCCCAGATGCTTCATTCTCAGGAGCTACAGAGAGTAAACCATGTGCTTCTACCCTAGCGAGAAAGAAACACAAGGAAAGAACATTCAGCAGCTCTTTTCTGCTGTCACCTCTTAAAGCTTCTTCCCACAACCAGCACATGAAACTGCCCAAGAAGGGCATCCTGAAGAAGCTCTACCATCCGGTTGAACACGCATCTCTCTCTGAGCACTCTGGGACCGCTGGGAACAGTAAGGCAGACACTAGTGAAGATGTGGAAAGAAATGGGACAGATACCGGGAGAAATAGGAAGGGCATTCTTAAGTGTAACGGAAAGTCCTCCGGTGTTTCTCCAATCACATCGGCTCCTACGTGGTCACACAGTTTCAGCAAAACCAGCCATGAGTCTGATGGAGGTGGACAGCCGGAGTTTGAGATCAAGATCTCCCTGTGGAAAACACACGAGTCTACAGGACTACAGCTTCCCCAGGATTGCTATTTTGATCATTCACACTGACTACAAATGTATGAATTTCTTTCTTCTGCTGAACACAAAAGATATTTTGAAGAATGTCGATAAACAGACAGTTGATGGGCCCCATTGACTTCCATAGTAGGAAAAAAATACTATGCAATAAAAAACAAAAACTATAAAATATCTTCTTTTGTGTTCAGAAATTCATACAGGTTTGAAACAACTTGAGGGAGAGAAGATGATGACAGAATTTTCATTTTGAAGTGAACTAACAGTGAACAGTCTAATTATTAATCTGAGTTAATGCTAAATATATAAATATTAATCTGAGTTAATGCTCATTAATAAACATACTATTGCTAATTGTAATTCATCTTTGTTAATAAAATTTAACTATTGTTAATGATTTAAACCTTATTGTAAAGTTTTGCCAAATATACAGTATATCAACATTCAAAGTTTTGGGGTAGTTTGTTATTTATTAAAAAAAAAACGTTTATTCAGCAAGGAGGCATTAAATTGATCAAAACTGACAGTAATAAACATTTATAATGATAACGATTTCTAGTTCAAATGAATGCTGTTCTTTTGAACTTTAAAACATTTCTGAAAATTGTCATTAGGCAGCACAACTGTTTTCAACATTGATAATTATAATAAATGTTTCTTGAGCATCATATTAGAATGATTTCTGAAGGATCATGTGACACTGAAGACTGGAGTAGTGATGCTGAAAATTCAGCTTCGATCACAGGAATAAATTACATTTGAAAATATATTACAATAGAAAACAGCTATTTTGAATAGTAATAATATTTCACAATATTACTGTTTTTATGGCAGCTTTGGTTCTAAAACATAAAAAAAACGTACCGACCCCAAACTTTTGAATGGTAGAGTATGTGCAAACACACCCAAATCTTGCCTTACATTTTGACTTTTACAAAGGTGAATCATTTGACTTGCAACCCGTTAATCTCAACAGTTGGACAAGCAGCAGAATAACTCGGAAATACCGGAGGCATTACAGCTGCTAAGATAATGTGTACTGTGTAATTGCTAATAACCCAGGTCAATTCGTTTATTTGCCTCAAAGGAAGTTAAAGCAGCAATGAATCCACTAATCCCAGCCCAAAAGAACAGGAGGCTTTGTCCAGAGCTACAGTCGTGCCATTCTCAGTTTGTGCTGGCATACACAACTAGCAATGTTCAGTATAAACTTTATGCTCTCTGGCTCTCGTTGGCTTTCTCACATGAAGAGAAAACACACTTTTTAGACTCGACGCCAGACTGATTAGCACGACACAGTAGCATTAGTATTAAAATCTCGGTTAAGCAGCAGTGTTTAGTCTTGTGTGGCCTATTAAAGGAATAGTTCATTTACAAATAAAAAATTCCAGCATCATTTACTCACTCTCAAGTTGTTTCGAACCTGTATGAATTTCTTTTGTTTTTGTTGAACTCAATGGAAGATATTTTGAAGATCGTCAGTAACCAGACAGTTGATGGACCCCATTGACTTCCATAGTAGGAAAAAAAAAATACTCTGGTAGTCAATGGGGTCCAACAACTGTTTTGTTACCGACATTTTTCAAAATATCTTCTATTGTGTTCAGCAGGGGTGTAAAAATATATCGCAATACAAAAATGCAACAATATGTATTGTGGATAGTGACAAAATGTATCGTGGATATTTCAATCAAAATACAAATTACAGAGTTTAAGTGTCAGTACTACATTAAACTACATAATGTTGAATATAATGTATAATAATACAATGCGGGGAATATTTGTGGGTCCTGATAATGCCAAATGTATTATGTTACCAGGGACCTATATTATTTTAAATGTATCTAGTCAGTGACAGAGTGCAAGCATATTCGTCTAAAATAATTCTGTTTTCAGCTTCAGAATCATGAATATTTTTATTCTGGTGTCACGATTGTCCTGTGCATTGGTTCCCAGCACCAAGCCTATTCATTTACACCCACAATAACATAAAACTTTTTATATTTTTTGTTAACCTTCTACAATATATCTTGGAGTATCGCAATAATATCGTATCGTGAGTTCAGTATCGCGATATGTATCGAATCGTGACATGAGGGTATCGTTACATCCCTAGTGTTGAAGAAAGAAATTCATCCAGGTGTGAAACAACTTGAGGGTGAGAAAATGATGATAGAATTTTAATTTTTGTCTGAACTATTCCTTTAAGTGGATATTTTTTTTCTCCTTTATTCCCCATATTGTATTTCTGAAGGGAAATGTGCAGAATTTTTGTAAAAAAAATAATTTTTTTGAGGATTTGATAAGAACTGTACTGAACACCAACACTTTTTGTTTTCTAAAACTTTTTAATAAAAAGAGTGGTGGGAAAAAATCCACACATTTTTAGAAAACATTTAATCTCTCCAAAGTTAAATTACAAAGATAATCTACATCTTTACACATTGTTAGCAGTGAGAACGTCAGTTCAAGAGTTGTCCGAGAAGACTTGACCCATGACGGCCAGTTTGGCGCTGAACGGCTGCACGGGGCAGGAGAGCGCAGGAGGTTTCCGTTTCTCTCCCGGCTTCAGTGCGATGCTCTCCGAGGCGCCCCGGTCCCCTGACGTCTCCTCTGATTGGTCTGTGGGAGGCCTGAGTGGTTTTGAGAAGCTGAGGAGTACGTCCTGTAGTTCCCTGCGCTCGTCCTGGTATCGGCTGCAGCAGTGGAGTGCGGCGGGGTCGAGCGGGTGAGCCTCCGTGTTAAAAATGTACCCCCCCGCGCTGAGAACGCAGTCCCCCTGCAGGCCGCCGAGCTCAAACTCAGTGCCCGTGTTATGAAGGAAGTTTTCAGGATCGAAGAGGAGGTAGAGGTATTTAATGGTCTCGGCCAGGAAGAAGGACTCCATGCGGTTGTCCAACTTGTGGTCCCTTACGTCCTTCACCTTTGGCGGAAATAAAAAAGACGAGTACGTTTAGAGACCGTGCTGGATTCAGTCTCAATATTGCTGAAGGTTTGAGACTCATTTTGAGACACTCACAGTGGCAAAACCACAGTTCACCCGGCTGATTTTGTCAATCGACTCGATTGCGTCCCGGCCAAGCTGCATGAATGTCGGGTCGCCGGTGGCCTTGTACAGATACATGGCGCTCTCGATCAACTCTGCACAACACAATTAGTCACTTCAAATTTCTTTTATTCATGTAAATTAATCAATCCAGATTTTACAGCAAAATGTGAATGGTACCTGTGCAGAACTTGCTGCCAACATGCCTATTATTTGCAAAGCCATTGATTGCTACGTGACTTTTAACAACAGATTGTAAAACACTAGGCATCATACACTAAAAGACTGAGGATCATACACTACTAGATTTTCAAGTTGTTACAAATACGAACACAACAAACTCACGCAGAAACATCCGCAGGGTTCGTACAGATACTTTATAATGAAATTCCAGGACTTTCAAGGACTTTTCAAGCACTATATTTGGGGTTTTCTAGGACTACAATCAAAGTATTCAATGACTGTGGCAACTCTAAATATGAGAACATGAAAGTCACAGTACTTTCCGTGCATATCCGGCTCGTTGAGTAGACGCATGACAAATGAAAACAACGCGTTTTCTAAAATCAGCTCAAAATATCAAACATGTTTGATCGCCGACGACTGGGTGGAATTAATAGTCTGAAGCTAAAAAAAATGAATAAACAATTAGCAGTTTGTGCCCGTCATAAACTGTGAGATTTTCTGTGAAATCTGTCAACTCAAATCTGAAGACTGCATTTGACTTCCGACACCTAGCGCCCCATCCAGACTGTAAATCAGGCAAAAATCTGGGAAAAAGTTTTTTGAATTGTAATGACATTTTATAACAGTACTGTTTTTACTGTATTTATGATCAAATAAATGCAACCTTAGTGAGAGACTTCTTTCAAGAACATTAAAAATCTTACCAACCCCAAACATTCAAGCGGTAGTGGAAATATTACTTTAGAATGTTTTCTAACGAAATACTCCCATAAACTAACTTTTACGATGAAAAAGATGATCAAATTTTCATGCAATGATTTGTCAATTGGTGTCAGCATAGCGAAATATCGACTTTTGCTCTGCACACCTTCCAGGCTGTAGTTCATTTGATATTCTTTATTTATATCATTTAAATTTGGTGTATAGTGTGTCTAATCATGCATTGTCATGTTTATCAACATTTGTCTCAAAAATACTGTTGTAAAATAAAATTCAGAGATGGAAAAAAAGGCATCAAATCACTTCTAAAGCCACGCTTGATATTGACCCAGAATGCAAAAAGGACTAATATATATATATATATATATATATATATAGTTATATTTATTTACAAAATTCATTTTAAAAATAAATAAACAAATAAATAAATATGTAAGTTATGTTTTTTAGAAAAGCTCTGGAATTGGATATAATGGTTTAAAAGACAACTAATCAATGGTTCGAGGACTTCCCATGCATGTATTGGCCTCTTGTGCAGTGTTTTATAGATACCTGGCCGCAGCGGGTAGCCCTCTCGCTTGTCCACCGTGTAGCCTTGAGGAATGCTGTAGAACTCTGGGAGGCCGCCGAACTGACGCCAAACACTGTAGTAGTTATGAAAGGTCTTTGTGGCACTGGAAATATCACCCATCAAACTCTGATATTAAATAAACACATGTGCATTACTAGGAGTCACAGAAATCTGCTCTTAGATGCAGATTTATAAAATGGTGTTTTTCCATTGTCTTGTGACATACTGGACTAGTGAATGGTGAAAGATCTGCTTTCTCACTTGCAGTCCAGGCCAGAACGCCTCCAGAGACTGAAACACTGGCATTGATACGGTTCCTTTATGCATCTGCACCCACAGATACCAATCATCAAACTTAGTGTAGTTCTTTATGGACTTATCAAATTCTGCAACACACATTTGAAAGTTGATAATGTTTTCACGCAAGCAAGATAAGGAAAGTAGATAAACAGCAATTAGTGGAAATTAGTTGGTGTTATGATGATTATCTAATGCTATCTAAATAAATAGCAATTTAGAAAGTTATCAATTGCACATACACTGGAA
The DNA here is from genome assembly GCF_051911475.1 of Siphateles boraxobius. NCBI lineage: Eukaryota > Metazoa > Chordata > Actinopteri > Cypriniformes > Leuciscidae > Siphateles > Siphateles boraxobius. The sequence goes on from NW_027509195.1 coordinate 200,152, forward strand.
CAAATTTGGTGTACAAATAGTTTTAATTTGAAACCAAGTGACACATTGAATTAAACATGAAATTTTGTAAAACTATTGTAGAATGCTTGTGTAATACAGCTGCTTTATTAATTATTTAATGTTTACCTTGAAACATTGCCAGCAGCTCCTCATCTTGCAGCAGGATGGCCCCCTTTACGAGATACTCGAAGTACGAGTCCACTCCCGCCCCGATCCCTGCGTCCTGAGCCACCCACTTAGAAGTTATGACATCTATATGATTGCCCACCTGCAAACATGAGATGGTTATGTGATAATGTTAACAAGAACAGTGAATGGTGGAGCCAATAACGGAGTCACAGCACATATTTCTATTTCAAAAATCCATATTTTTCCAGACTTCTCAATCAATTTTACAGGCCATATTTAACAACTAATGAATTATTTTAAAAGCAACATTCTGACCATGTATGCAATCAGAGCAGAGTAGACTAATCACAACAGACTGGGCCATCTGACCAATCAGAGCAAAGTAGACCAATCACAACAGACTGGGCCATCTGACCAATCAGAGCAGAGTAGACCAATCACAACAGACTGGGCCATCTGACCAATCAGAGCAGAGTAGATCAATCACAACAGACTGGGCCACCTGACCAATCAGAGCAGAGTAGATCAATCACAACAGACTGGGTCATCTGACCAATCAGAGCAGAGTAGACCAATCACAACAGACTGGGCCATCGGACCAATCAGAGCAGAGTAGACTAATCACAACAGACTGGGCCATCTGACCAATCAGAGCAAAGTAGACCAATCACAACAGACTGGGCCATCTGACCAATCAGAGCAGAGTAGACCAATCACAACAGACTGGGCCATCTGACCAATCAGAGCAGAGTAGACCAATCACAACAGACTGGGCCACCTGACCAATAAGAGCAGAGTAGATCAATCACAACAGACTGGGTCATCTGACCAATCAGAGCAGAGTAGACCAATCACAACAGACTGGGCCATCGGACAAATCAGAGCAGAGTAGATCAATCAACAACAGACTGGGTCATCTGACCAATAAGAGCAGAGTAGATCAATCACAACAGACTGGGCCACCTACCAATCAGAGCAGAGTAGACCAATAACAACAGACTGGGCCACCTTACCAATCAGAGCAGAGTAGACCAATCACAACAGACTGGGCCACCTGACCAATCAGAGCAGAGTAGACCAATCACAACAGACTGGGCCACCTGACCAATCAGTGCAGAGTAGACCAATCACAACAGACTGGGCCACCTGACCAATCAGAGCAGAGTAGACCAATCACAACAGACTGGGCCACCTGACCAATCAGAGCAGAGTAGACCAATCACAACAGACTGGGCCACCTGACCAATCAGTGCAGAGTAGACCAATCACAACAGACTGGGCCACCTGACCAATCAGAGCAGAGTAGACCAATCACAACAGACTGGGCCACCTGACCAATCAGAGCAGAGTAGACGAATCACAACAGACTGGGCCACCTGACCAATCAGTGCAGAGTAGACCAATCACAACAGACTGGGCCACCTGACCAATCAGAGCAGAGTAGACCAATCACAACAGACTGGGTCATCTGACCAATCAGAGCAGAGTATATCAATCACAACAGACTGGTTCATCTGACCAATCAGAGCAGAGTAGACCAATCACAACAGACTGGGTCATCTGACCAATCAGAGCAGAGTATATCAATCACAACAGACTGGGTCATCTGACCAATCAGTGCAGAGTAGACCAATCACAACAGACTGGGCCACCTGACCAATCAGAGCAGAGTAGACCAATCACAACAGACTGGGTCATCTGACCAATCAGAGCAGAGTATATCAATCACAACAGACTGGGTCATCTGACCAATCAAAGCAGAGTAGACCAATCACAACAGACTGGGTCATCTGACCAATCAGTGCAGAGTAGACCAATCACAACAGACTGGGCCACCTGACCAATCAGAGCAGAGTAGACCAATCACAACAGACTGGGTCATCTGACCAATCAGAGCAGAGTATATCAATCACAACAGACTGGGTCATCTGACCAATCAAAGCAGAGTAGACCAATCACAACAGAACAGACTGACCAATCAGATAAAATACTAAGCCAAATAGCATTAGTTTACATTGGACAATCATTAAACATTAAGCTTCAATTAATAACACTCTGCTTGAGTGATACATTTATTTTTGAGAATTTCTCAATTTCATATCTTAGAAAACAGAATGGGGCAATAGTCTGTAAACAGAAATATTTTTCTTATCTAGACCTAGAAATTACTTAAATTCTCATCCAAGTGGATGCTCACACTGGTGTGGTTGAGGAGAGATCCCCTGATGATTGTAAAGCGCTATGTAAGTAAACAATGTAAGTAAACAATGTATGAAAGTAAGTAAACAATGTATGAAAAAATATGAAAGCGCTATATAATTCCACTATTTAGGAACGCTGTGGTCATATAAAAAATATGTTTGCACGTGTGTGAGCTCAGCAAAAAAACATTGCTACTCATTTAACATGAAAATAGGGTTTACATTGAGGCCCTAAAGCCCCACTTAATTCTCAGGGTCAGAGAGAGGGGGGAAACTGATCACAATAAATAAATAAAATTGCAAATCAATTGCTAACATTATAAACTGATTGATTAAAAATTAAATCAAATAATATAATTAAAAATAATAGACCCTTTAAAACCAGCCTGCAAATATGTCGAGCTATGCAAAATGCTAAACTGTCCATTTAAATCAGATTTGGATCTCTGAATGCTTTATGGTTCTATTGAATACTAAATCCCAATAAACAAAACATGGATTGGGAAAATAATCTGTTTTCTGTGAACTCAAATTCTGTTGTATACAACCAATTCTCCTTGAATCACATGGAGAAACAACATAAACATAGATTTTGCCTCTTTAATCAGCAAGCCACCCTGTCCTAGCAGTTGCTGTTAAAGCGATTAACAGTCTGGTAAGAAAGCAGGGGCTAAAACATAAATATTAATGTTATTAGAGGCATTTGGTCAAAGCTTTTCAGAAGAGACATTTCTGGGTGGTTTAAGTACTACTGAGTGCGGTCAGTAGGACTGTAGTGTACGGGCAGGTCATTCATGATGCATTACACTCATTGTAGTATGGAGTAAAATGTAAAATGTGCTAGTTAATACTGCATTCTGTTAATATTGCATGTGGAGTTAACCCCAAAATTAAAATTCTCTCTTCATTTACTCACCCTCATACCATCTCGAATGTACATGACTTTATTTCTTCAGATAAATACAAACAATGACTTATAGAGTTCATTCACCCCAATGGAAAGCATATTTACACGGCCGTTCACCATGTAGTACATAGTAAATGTGTGAATAAGTGACAGATTTCAGCCACAGCTTCAGCGTCTATTTATAATGTAGGGGGCGGAGCTTCAGATTTTAGAGAGAAATTGATTGGACAGTAAATCTGATGAGAAGCTGAAGCGCAGAGTGATGTCATCAAAATCATTGACCCATATTGGAGGAAGTGAGACTGCTTACATCTTCTAAATGTGAATTTTGTCATTGTTTTTGTAGCACATAGCTTATAGATAACAGTAAGGTTAACATATTCATACTAAAAGCCAAAAAACTTTATTTTGATTTCATGGGGACTTTAAAAAGCCATGTAAACACACAGTTTACATATGCTTACTCCACGAAGATGGAAAACAGCGATACGACAAACATATGTTATGCGGCGTTGTGTTATTTTCTTAGCACAGGTGGCTAGTTCTGATAACAGAGTTCCTGTAACCACCAGGTGTGAAAGCTCTAGATCATTTTCATGTCTGGGTGAACTATCCCTTCAGAACAACATGGCTGTACTACAAACAGCTTGATCCCAGATAAAAAGATTTTACCAGGCCAATTTCTGAGCGTTTCCTCCATAAGGCCCTGAGAGCTTTGCGAGCCACGTTCTCAAACACAGGGTCTCCGGTCAGTCGGCTGAGGGTGGAGAACTCCAGGATGAAGGTGCCCACTCCAGCAGTGCAGGTGACGGGGGTCTCTGAGGGGTCCACCCCCCGCAGCAGGTTCACCGTGCCGTACGGCATCCCTGTGGGCGTCTGGAAAGCTGAGAAGGGACAGAATGGATCAAAACTGACAGCATTATTCAATTATCATGATTCTAATATATGTTTAAATGCCAGATTAGGATTAGTGCATTACATTGAAGGTGACTTAATAGAATTACAAGGTGTTTTGGATACATCCATGCATGCCTTTTGGGCAAATATTGCTCACACATCCTTACACAATTATGAAAGATGCAATTTTATGTGCCAATACTGGGATACTAGCTTAGCTAATGTTTAAAACTACATGTTTTTCTAAATTGTTCTTGTTTTCTGTGAAAACTATTAGCAGGGTAAACTAGTGATGAATGTATGTATGTATGTATGATGTACCAATTAATACTTTTTGATTTAATGGCAGGAAATACATATACTAAAAAAAATGGAGAGTTAAGACAATCATTAAATAAAAAACACTATATACACTAATTAATCTGTGTTATTTTTATATGAATGATATACTGTTAATTAATAAATAAAGTATTTTATTCATATTTTTAATAGTATAAATAGTAATAAATAGCATTTATTCATATTTTGAGTGACCTTTTATTTTGTATTTTAGTTTTCATTTTTAATTGAGTAATTTTGCTGTTTTGTCATTTTTATTAGTTTTATTTGTTTTTTGTTTCCGTTTGAGTAATTTAGTGCTAATAATTTAGAACTTATGTTATTTGCAGGGTTTTTTATCATTAAAGTCCCCAATGAAATCAAATTTGACATTTCTTATTTTTTTTATGGAATATTGCAGTAATTACTATAAATCATTTATCCGTGCACATCATTATTTTTACTTTAAATATATGTGTCCTTGTAATCTTTAATCAAAACAACACCCCTCCCTCTTGTAGCGACATCTCTCTTCTCTGATGATGCGTTTACTGGCGTGAGGGCGGGGCAACCTGTCACTCACAGGATCCACCAATAGTAAACCACAACCATCCAATCAATTCCCCATGGACAAAATCAAGTCCCACCCAACATTTCTTCTTGTTCGAGAAGCTGTTTCACTCAGATATACATCACAATAGTGAAGAAAACCTATTGCAACTTCCATTTCATGCCATCTTTAACAAAATGTATGGTTCATTTTCTGTGGTTCAATGATGAATGCAACAAACGATTCATGCTAAACATGTTTCAGATAGTGATGTAATTTGAATATGGTTTTGAAGTATCCATGCGCTCCCTCACCAGGCAGCAGTTTGCGTGCAGCGTCCTCTGCCATGCGCAGGAGGGGTCCAGAGCAGGGCCAGCCCTCCTCCACCTCCATCCCAGCACGCTTGGAGAGCAGATGGGCCGAGAGAAGCCCACCAACCACTGCAGAGAAACACATTTCATCAAGTCACCAGATTATAAACAGATGCACTGGTGAATCTACCTGAATGCCAATGATCACAGCCCCGTATTACACGATAAACAAAGAAAACATGTCCGGGTCATATGTCCCCCCAAAATCAAAATCTAAATACCAGATCTGTTTTGCATGAAGAAAGTAGTTTTCATGACAATAAAGCACATTCCATATTAAGCAGTAATGCAAAATAATTATTTAATAAAAGTATTTATGCAATTTTATAATTTCAACACACACACACACACACACACACACACACACACACACACACACACACACACACACACACACACATATACATACATATATATATATATATATAGGCCTATACACACACACATATACACTAACGTTCAAAAGTTTGGGTTTTTAATGTTATTAAAAGAAGTCTCTTCTGCTCACCAAGGCTGCATTTATTTGATAAAAACAAAAAAAAACAAAAAAACAGTAATATTGTGAAATATTATTTCAATGTAAAACAGCTGTTTTCAATGTGAATTTATAGTAAAGTGTAATTTATTCCTGTGATCAAAGCTGAATTTTCAGCATCATTATTACTCCAGTCTTCAGTGTCACATGAGCCTTCAGAAATCATTCTAATATGATTATTTGATGCTCAAGAAACTTTTAGAATTATTATCACATTTAATTAAAAAACAAATATTTTGCATTATTATAAATGTCTTTATTGTCACTTTTGATCAATTTAATGCGTCCTTTCTGAAGAAAAGTATTAATTTCTATAAAAAAAAAATCGTATTGACCCCAAACTTTTGAACGGTAGTGTACATATATATATATATATATATATACACACACACACATATACATAAATAAATAAATAAATACATGCCTTACCTCGTATATTCGTCTCAAACACAGATGCATTTACATCCGTGTCAAAATCAACCGTGTCCTGAAGCAGAGTGGCCACGCGCTGGAACTCTGTGTGGTTTCCCAATACCTGTGATCAAGAAGCAAAAACATTCTCTGCATCTGAACTACAGAAAACCACTGTATGACACCGAAGAATCTTGTTGAATTTAATTTCATACCAGCAATGTGTCCAGAGCATCAATGAGTGTGAGGGAAAAACTTGAAGGAGAAAGGGACAAATAGAGAGGTTATAATGATAGAATATGATATGATTTGATATGATAATATGATTATGTGTTCCACTATGAAAGAAAATATATTACAGACAAAGGCTTTTGCTCAAATCCACTGAAAAAAAAGAGTATTTTGTGCCAAAGCATCATTGAATGTAAGTGAGAATTTGACTGACAAAGTTCAATGAAAAGAACCCCATTGCTGTCCATTTTAATCTAGTGAAACATTATTTTTTAACGTCATGTCAGCAGCAAGGCTATCTTCATGCAGAGAACACAGTGAATGACAAAATTCTTACAAATAACAAAAAAATACATAAAACATTTAAGATTAATACAAGACAAATATTCTAATTTTAAAGTACATAATTTAAACTGATCTCTGAGTAAAATGTATTTTTGGATTAAAAACTGTGCAGTCCAGTAAAATACGTTTAACAGTGGAGTTTGACAAAGAAGGCATGTTGATAGTTCTTCACCTTTCAAGAAATAACCATGTGCAAATCTTTTATGACCTAAAATTTTGGCCGATACCGATAGCTCTATAAATCTAAATCCTATAAATCTAAATCCAGGCTGATAAATCTAAATCCAAATTTTCATATAATTTTAACCTGATTACAAAAACAAAAGTCTCACCATTAAAAGCAATGTCCCAAGCACACAATTATAATGTTCTCATTATAATTGTATATAGCCAATATGACAGACTTGCGCTGCACATGTTGCACTGAACCATATTTTACTTTTTTAAGAAATTCCAATCATATTTCAAGCAATTCAAAACCATCATGGTGAACAGTACACATCTGAAGTGTCTCAGCTGAAGGAAATAATCCATTATTTATCGGCTATAATATATCGGCCAATTTTTCTTATTGGGGCGATAACGATTACATGAAAAATTAATATATATCGGCCGATACAGATATGATGGCCGATATATCGTGCATCCCTAATTTTATTTTATTTATTTTTGGGGGGGGGATATCATGTGTTTTCATTGGTTAACTGATGTCTTGTTTGGTGGCCACACCTATTCAGATGTATGTATACATTTTAATATTTGTGACTACCTGCCGAAGAGCGAACTTGTCAAAATGTAGATTGACTCTCATTAAATACAGTTCGAGAGCGTTGTGGCAGTGCGCTGTCCTTGTGTTTTCCTTCTTATTGAAGATCAGAAATGTTTCTACTGTAAGCTCATACCTTCCCCATGTGTCCTGTCCATCACACGTCAGAGGTCTCAACTCATCATAAGGATATGCGTTTTCTAAGTAGCTGTTGTAAGCATGATAAAACATCGACTTTATTCTGTCCCTGCAAAAACAAATAAAACAGACCAAACCGATTTAAACAGGAATGATTGTCAATATTCCTAAAAGCAGTATAAGGTTAGGTATTATGACAGTGACTAGTTTACACATGACCATATGGCAAAGCCGATTGACTGACAGCAAATACCCCTTCCTGACCATAAAGGACATAGATTTATACTTATTATAGCAGTTGTAACTACTCATTGACTCTATATGGCACCCCGATCATCTGGCCCTCTTATTACACATCAATCATTAATGATGAATTTAGCGTAACGTTATCATGAATGAATCTCACCTGTAATGAGACATTTCCTGCTGAGTAAACTCTCTGCCTTTAACATGACTGATGATGGGAGACAGGTATGTGGCGCAAAAAACGGCGGAGAAAAGGAAAGTAAGCATCAAGTAACGAGATGTGAGCAGACATAAACAATACTATAATTTCAAGCGACATGGATATGCACAAATACTACAGTGACAATAGGAAGTGCACATAGTGCGCATGCGCTTGAGGGAATGCTGACGTGCAGGTAACACGCGCTGTCGATTTTAAAATAAAAGCCCTGCGATTGCTACAGAGAAAATATAAAAGTCATTGGTTAAAACAACAACAACAACAACAACAAACCTTAAACATCTATTTCACAAGTCTTTTAAAAAAGCTTTTATTTATTTATTTTTAAACCTACTTACAGTAAAAAGTGGAATAATGGAAAGAATCAACAAAACAAGACATAAATCAGCAGCACCAAAGCAGCAAAATTATGGATAAAGTGATGTCCATAATGACATTCTGAATATTGGAAGTATTGATGTGATGAAATGCCTGACAGTTTCCAAAACATTACACTATCCAATAAAACTTCAAACACTGTAATTCAGACAAATAAACACCTTCGTCTACCCAACACGTTTTAACAGATGAATCCATTGAAATAACACGAGATAAGTTACTGAGAGTATTGTTGTGTATAGTGTTAGTTAGACCCATGAGTACATGAATAACGTAGTCAGCGTTAAATTATTACAGTTGTAATGTTGGCTCAATTTGCAGCACCAGATGTGAGTGTCCATATATATGTTTATCTAACTGTGCATGTAACTGTTTAACATGAATATCATTTGAACTTGCTATGCATAAACCATATTTAGAGCTATCAAATAAAACATATACAATCAGAAGAAAGATATTCATACGATTTCTTATGAGCTTGACACAATCTTAGTTTATCATTTCACTGAAGGAGTATTATACAAAACACTTGGTGTTCTTTTTTCTTTAAGTGAAAGTGAATAAATAATGATAAAGGGAAAATGAATGTGCATACTGTTTTAAATAATGTGGAGTGGAGCTGAAGTGTGATTTAATACGCCGTCACACTCAGCAGCCTCTGCCAGCAGTTTATGAGTCTTCCCATCATTTTCATTCTCCACTGCTGTCTTCCTTTCCGCTTCTTCCCCGGCTCGCAGGATGCTTTCTTGCATCTGTTCGCCTGCGAAGTAATACATTTTTCTAAATCATCTTTTTATTTCAGATTATTAATATTCAGATTAACTTTATTTTGATTATTCAAGCCACAATCAATCAATCAATCAATCAATCAATCAATCAATCAATCAATCAATCAATCAATCAATCAATCAATCAATCAATCAATCTCTAGTAAATAAACAAATAAAATACATTTCTAAAAAAACATTTCTAGATGTTAACCTCTGTTTATTTCAGATTACGATTATTCAGTAAAAAATAATTATTCATTTGACTTTTTGATAAATAAGTAAATACATTTATTTCAGAATATAAATATTCAGATGAATGTTTTTAATTATTCAATCAACAAATAAACAAATTATTAATTCCTAGATTGTTTGTTTTAGATTATAATTAATTATTCAGATTAACTTTATTTTGATAAACAAATAAATATTTTAGATTATGTTATCTGTTGATTTCACATAATAATTCAGATTAACTTAATTTTGATTTTTAAATTAAATTAATTAATTTCTTGATCATGTAATCTTCCGTTTATTTCCAGTTACAGTAATTTAGATGAACTTTATAGTTTGATAAACAAATAAATAAAATAATCTAGATGATGTAATCCTCTGTTTATCTCACATTTTAATTATTCAGATGAGCTTTACTTTGATAAATAAATTAATCAATTTCCTGATCATGTAATCTTCCGTTTATTTCACATTACAGTTATTCAAATGAACTTTAGTTTGATAAACAAACAAACACATTTCTAGATAATGTAATCCTGTTTATTTCACATTATGATTATTAGGATTAAGTTTATTTTGATCATTCAATCAGCAAACAAACAAACAAACAAACAAACAAACAAACAAACAAACAAGCACTATACCAAGCTTTGGGGTCTGCAGCAGTTTTTTCGGATGAGCTGTGCCATCTGTCCCACCACCTTCGCCATGTCCCCGCCTCTGTCCACTCGGTCCCGCTGCTGCCTCTTGCTTTCACTCAAGCATCTGAAGATTTGGGTCATATTATAGATGTCTCGCATGATACGGTGAACCTACCGTCAAAACAGACGAGCGATTATTAAGACGCCGCCAAAAAGGAAAGCGTTCAGTATATCAACAGTCTCTAAAAAACATCACAGACAAAGTGCAGTGTATTAAAGAAACATACATGTATCTATGTACAGGTGGCTGTACCTTCTCAGAACGACAGTGGTCCTTTTCTTTCGATATGTCAAATGAACCAGTCAGATTCTGGGCCAAGAGTGAAAAGAGCAAACACATTTAATCAGTTCACCTTCTACAGATAACCAGAAGAGGGCAACAAGTGAACACATATTCATAACTAATCTTCCAGTAGTATGAGAGAATGCTTATGCAATTTGTTAAAAGATCAAACAAGAACAGCGAGTCAGATTTGCTAGTTAAACAGTCTGTTTGACGTGGATTCTGGTTATCTGACATGACACTCACCAGGTTTTGGAGCTCGACCAGGATGACTGCCCTGTAGGTGCTGATGATCACAGAATAATCACATGCGCGTTTACCGTGGGCCACTGCGAGCAGCAGCATTACAGCCACACAGACAGCAGGCCTGTTCACACACTGAGCAAAACAATCACATTATCATTAGCCGGACGCATCCCATCATTTCTCATTGATGATGGAACATTTTATTTTACGCAGAATGTTGCAACCTGATGCACCAGTATTAGATTTGAAAATATTTTCAAAATCTAGTTCAATATTTACCCAATTAATTTAATCTCACTGATAACTGTGGTAATTTTAAGTCTTAAAGGGATAGTTCACCCAAACATTTTAATTCTGTCATCATTTACTCACCCTCAGGTTGATCCAACCTGTACGTATTTCTTAGTTCTGTTGGATACATATTATATTTAGAGGAATATGGGAAACTGAACAGTTCTGGGGCACCATTGACTTCCATAGTTTTCTTCTTTTTTTTTTTTTTTCCTACTATGGAAGTCAATGTTGCCCCAAAGCGACCTGGTTACAAACTTTCTTCAAAATATCTTCTTTTGTGTTGAAAAATTCATACATGTTTGGAATAACCCGGGGGTGAGTAAATGATGACAGAATTTTCAATTTTGAGTGAACTATCCCTTTAAGTGTTTTACACAAAACAGATTATAGTGCAGACTCTTGATCTCTTGATTTTTACATGGCTGCTATAAAGTCAAATGACCACAAGCTAATGTCTGGCAAAGCTCCATAAAACATGTCATAATGCATAGGCAATAGGCCTGCAACTATATCATATTTAGAGACGATATTGTTTTTGTAATTTCAGGATTTCTCTGATCAAAGCATATACATGTCTCATTTGTGACCAGTGGGGAGTCACATTTTGAATAAACAAACTAATGCACATTAGAATTAGCCTTTTCAAAGCATTGTTACATTAAATCAAAGTAGACCTAAAAGTAAAAACTAATATGCAAATATTATCATCCCTTTTGCCTCTCAGTAGTGCCTAAAAGACTTATGAGTTGTTTTCAACTTTGTATTTGGTCTCATTGAAGAATTTGATTTATTTTACGTTTTCCACCTATATAATAGAAAAGTAAAATATACACTCTAAAAAATTGCTGGGTTGTTTCCACCCATGTTTGGGTCAAATATGGACAATTCAAATATTGGTTTATTTCTTTTTTAAACCCAGTTGGGTTTGTCCATATTTGACCCAAACATGGCTTGAAACAACCCAGCATTTATCAAAGTGTACTTTTATACCCTTCTTTATTTTATCTCTTAGAAAAGCATGCAGTGTTCACTAATTAATTCTGGGATTAAATGGGTTAATTTAGAATTTGATAACGATACTTATCTATTAGTATTAGTAATAGTATTGCAAGTTACTGAATTTTTAAGAAACAGAAGTAGCCTACAGTCGTAGTGCGCAGTGATGAGGGATCTTACCATTGACCATGGGATGAAGAGGGACTCTTGCGCGCACCAGTCAGGGCTTGGAAATGTGGACATGGTCCAGCGGCGTCCAACGCCTGTTACATGTTTCTCGCAGAACACTTCAACAACGGTCCGACCGAGAGAAAAAAAATCAACCTTAAAACCGCGTTTTTGGTCTAGTTAGAGTCGGTGGTCTGGCGAGAGGCGCGTTGATGAGGCTTAACCGCGTCCATTCCACAAATGGTGAAAGAAAAGTGTCGAGGCTCTCATGTGTCTCCGCCGTCACGGACTGCTGCTGCCATCGTGCTTCTGATTTCACCAGGTCTCTAGTCTGATCAAGTCGAGAAAACTTCCGCGATCAATCAACTTTACGCTTTGTTTCGGTTTCGGCGGGAGATTACTATAAACCTGGTGCACTGAAGGGTTTGATTCTTCACTGGACCAGGCTGTGATCAGGAAATTACTCTTTATTTCTACACTGTTCAAATTCAAAACGCCATTTATCAAAAAGTACACCCATTTCCCTAAACTATAAACACTATTCCCCTGTTTTGACACATGAGTCAGATTTGTTGAACTGTCACTGCAAAACTCTACACTCAAATACCTTCATTTCTCATCGCCTTTTCCATGTTGTCATTTAGAAAGCACTAGCATTCAATATTGTTGAGGTTGGGCTACGAGTAAGGCCAAATTTGAGACGCCTCAAATCATACGAACCTTCTGGAAGAGAAACAGGTACAGGTGATGTATTTCAGACTGGTCTGTAACTTTTGAGAGCTGCACTATGTGCTGTTAGAACACACATGTACTGTAGCTGTTGCACTATACTACTGTAATAAAAAGAAATGCATCAAATTGCCTCACATATAGATAGATTTCTGAATGCTTCCTTTATGTAAAAAGGATGTATTACAGTAATCAGTACTTCTATTTATCTAGGACACAGAGACGATGAAATGGAAGAAGCCTGCCAAATATTTCAGTTGATGTGTCTGCCACGGTTTGTTTAAATTTATTGCACCAGTGTAAGACTATGTTGTAGTGGGTGTTTGTGAGGGCTTGTGTGTGATGTCGGAGGGCAAAGTTTTTTTTTTTTAGCAAGAGTGAATGGTTTTGAGTGTAGAGCTTCATTTTGACCTGAAAATAAGATGTTTGGGTAATTGGGTGTGACGTTATGGTTTTGCGTTTACTGTTTTGAGAATACGAGGCATAGTTTCAAGATATGCGTTTAAGCAATCGAGAAAAACTGTAATGTATGGACAGACGAAAACCATCTATTTATTGTCCAAACATTTGTGTCGGGTATCAATGTGCTGAGTAGTGTGGTTTGTGTCAGGCTGATCAAATCATCACATCCTGCTTATTTTTTTTTTTAAATTGATTTGATTTTCCTGAAGGACATTCCAAAAATTAAAAGGCAGATAAATAATAGCGGTAATGGCAGGGCAGGATAATCTTCAGGGGAATGTGGTAAAGAAGGGGTCGACAATTCAGGTCCAGCTCTATTACAGTGTTTCTGAACCTTATTGAACCTATATCATCAGCTCAGCGCAATAGTAAATTAATCAAAATTTCACATCAGAGCTGCATTGCTGTAGCCATGATGCTCAACGTGTTGTTTTAAATGTACAGTAGGCCTATACTCAACACATAAGTCAGTGTGAATACTGATGGAAGAATAGACCAATCACAACTTAGAAGGCTATGCAAAATAAATGCAAGAAACAAAACTAATAATTTTTCAGTATCTAAAAATTGCTATAGCATCATAACAGTCACGGTCCAAAAAAAAAAAAAAATCTTAGAACACTTTTTCCCCCCTCCTCCTTACCTTCCCCCTTATAATCTGTGCTATTTTATAATCAAATCTTTTTCTAATCTTGACAAAACACATCATTGGAAAGGTCTGAGACTTCAACAGGGATTCATATTTGGTGAAATATAATAGAAGTTATATTGTGACAAATGTATTAATTTGTGACAGGAGAATGCATCAACAGTGTCAGCAGTGGCTATTTTTGGTATGGAGCCTAAACAAAATCGTTGCAACCTCACATTTTGTGATATCAACTTCAAATTTGGAACACAACATTGCTAACTTTTTTGATTATATAGCAATTTTACAGTCAAAATTGAGAAATGTACTGAAGGACTGTGCCAAGTTTGGTAGCTGTAGAATTGAAAAACTCTAGGAGAAGTTAAAAATAGAAAGAGTTTAGATATTTCAAACAAAACCTTAACATAAGTATCCCAAATCAACAGAACTGATATCTAAAAAAGATCAGACTTCATTTATTTTCTGATAATCAAGCAGCACATTTACACATACGCATAATGAGAATAATAATAAGAGGGTATGACATCGTTCAGGAAATTCTGACTCTCTATCAATCTCTGGGTGTGACTAGACTTAACACCCTGAACATAACAGCATGTGTAATGAAAACGGTCCTGAATTATCACTGTTCCAGAGAGACAAAACACTCTAAAAGTGGACAAATAGCCATAAAAAAAATTCCACAGACTCAAAAACAACATTATTTGCTAAACCAAACATGGTCAGATTTGTCCCACAGTTTAGAATGTGTTTTTGATCTTTGCAGCCACGAGGACCAGGATCTCTCCGATGTTCTTCTGCCAGTTGAGAATGTGCTTGGATTCGGCACACCACAGCTCGCCGTGCCGCGGTTCTGCATTCTCACAGCGTTTCTTTACCTCCTGCTGTTGCTCCTGAGGGAGAGAACACCACCAGAGTTAGGAGATGAGATCTCAAAAAAGACCTGGATTCACCAGACCAACTCCTTGGACACGCTTCGGGTTACGACTGTAACCCTTGTTCCATGAGAAGGGAACGAGACACTGTATTGGTAACGACACTTTGGGGAATGCCCCTCAGTATAACGCGTCTAAAGTACGTATGGAACTAATTCAATCCTGATTGGTGTTGTGTCATGATGCAGCGTGTGACGGCATATACAGAAGCTACAAAGGAATGCCGCCACATAACAAAGTTAGCTTCTGCGGTTGAATCAAGACGCTCCCAGTCTTTCTACGTCGCCCGACGTAGAAAGAATGTGCAGATTGTTGAACCTAGTGAAGATAAGCAGGGTAGCCCAGACAGCCACATAGCAGATCTCCTGAATGGGGGCCCCTGAGAGGACGGCTCTAGAAGATGCCATGCGTCACGTAGAATGAGCCCTCAAGGCCAAAGGTGAAGGTAAACTACGCACCTGATAGGCCAAAGCAATTACCTGAACTATCAAGTTACTAATGGTCTGCTTAGAGGCGGGGAACTCTTTTCTAAGTGACCCAAAACACACCAACTACTGATCTGACTTCCTTCATTGACATGACTTCCGATTTTGATACCCAATGCACTGACAGGGTAGAGCAGATGAAGTCTCTCTTCTTCTTACACCGCCACATGAGGTGGGGGATAGAAAGCCTGCAGAACTGTGGATCGTGCCATGCTAGAAGGGACCATAGGCACATAGCCATGTCTGGGATGCAAGATAGCTTTAACTCCACCAGGGGCAAACTCCGGACACGTTGGAGAGACAGAAAGGGCCTGGAGGTCCCCCACTCTTTTGAGGGATGTAATAGCCAGGAGAAAAGGTACCTTGAGCGTTAGGTTTTTAGTGGAAGCTGACTCCAAGGGTTCGAAAGGGGCCATTGACACGAGTCGTGGGCCTCATCCTCCATGCACCACGGAGGAACCGTTACGTACGACCAGCTGGTGCCTTCCCAAAGGCCAATCACTTAATGGAGTGTGGAAAGCCGCAATGGAAGCCACGTGCATCTTTTGTGAGACTAGCAGTCTCAAACCCTTCACTCGAGGGCTACCTGGGCATGCTGTTCTCCCAAACAGTGCACACAAAGCTCGTGTGTCCTCACCCATAATGTATCTTGAGCAGGACTAGACACAGCTTGAACTATTCACTCGCCATTATTTTTCTTTTGAAATAAATGCTGTTTTGATAAACAAAACCAAATGTAGCTTCCGTATGCCGTCACACGCTATGCCATGACGCAACACCAATCAGGATTGGATTACGGGTAGTTCCATTTCAGGAAGTACGGTTTATTAATGGATGGAAGTCTGGAGCGGAGTACGGTCTCGACTACTCCTGCTGACAGGCCGGCCTCTAGATACTGGGCCCCCTCATTGGCCAGACCCACAGTTTCCTCTGGCCAAGGGTGAAATATTGAGCCCTCTGCTTGAGAGAGCAGTTCCCTCCCATGGATGGCCAGCTAGGAGTGATATTATATCCGCAAACCATACTCAGGCCGGCCAAAACGGAGCAACTAAAAGAAGGCTGACCAGATTTCGCCAGACCCTCCCAGCGATCGGAGGAAATGCATACAGGGACCGCCTCGGGCACACCTGCACCATGGCATCCAACCCCAGCGGTGCTGGGTGTGTGAGAGAAAACCACAGTGGACAGTGTGTCGTCTCTCGATACGCAAACAGATCCACCTCCATTGGGTTGAACCTCTTGTACATTAACCTCACCACCTCGGGGTGAAGTCTCCATTCCCTGCGCCTCAGCCACTGCCTCGACAGGACGCTTGCCCCCGATTCTGGTCCCCTGGGATGTACATTGCTCTGAGAGGCAACAGTTTCCCCTGGGACTATAGGAGATCTGATGCACCTATCTGGATAGCGGCCAAAAGCTATGACATTGGACCCAACAGCCTCTGAAACTGCTTTACAGTAATGACGCTGTCTAGCTTTAACCTGGAAACCACAGCCAGAATGGACTCGATACGTGTGGGAAACATTTGTACCCGCATCGTAGTCGAGTCTTATACCACCCCCAGGAACATGGTTCTCTGAGTGGGTATCAACACAGTTTTCTTTGTGTTGAGTCTCAACCCCAAGCTCTGAATATGGCCAAGGACGACATCTCGATGCCGAACTGACAATTCTTGAGACTGTACTAGACTGAGCTAGTTGTCGATATAATTCAGCACAGGGATGCCCTGAAGCCTCAGCAGGACCAGGGTTGCATCCATGCACCTAGTAAATGTGCGAGGGGAGAGAGCTAGGCCGAACAGAAGAACACGATACTGGAACGCTTCGCCCCCCAAAGCAAACCTTAGGAACTTACTGTGAGACAGAAGGATGGAAATGTGTAAGTATGTGTCCTTGAGATCTATCGTGACAAACCAGTCCTCAGACCCCAGTCCTGCCAAACAGAGAAGAAGTGTTACGGCAGGGTTTGGTGGGCAGTGCCGGGGCTTTTTGGGATAACGTAACGTCAGGGGAGAGGTAGCTGGTAGCCTTTACCACCCACGGCATCATCCCATTGCCGTTCTCCTTCGCCCCCAAAATGTTACTATTATCCAACACTGGGGAATTAGACAAGCCAATGAATATGGCTTGTTCCATGACTTGGACAGCTCATTGTGTAAGTCAGGAAAGAACATCAGATCCAGGAGTGAAGGCTGTGACCTGTGCTGCAGGAAGCGGTCATCCAGATTACTTTTGTCACAGGGTTTCTGACCTTAATGTGGCCCACTGATGTTAAGTTTGGCTAACGCACAAGTCACAATCTCCTCGTACACAGGGGTATGAAGCAGCGATCTCTCATCAATATCCCTCATCGCGATGCTGAGCCCATCCACATCAGAATTATGCTCGAGCGGAAGAAGCAGTGGGGAATCGGAGCTGGCTGATGAGGACTGAGAAAGTGCCGAAGCAGTCTCAAACCCTTCTGCCAGCTCCAACTGCGAGCCCCACGATCTGAGCAGCACACCCTTAAAAATGTTTTCCGTTATGTTCCGCAGAAGAAAGTTAGCTACAGGTACAGGTGTGGAACGGGTGAGTAAATGACGATAGAATTTTTATTTTAGCATGAACTATTTCTTCACAATTTTTAATTTACAATCACTGCATCACCCACACACACAAAAAGATCTGAGAATAAAAAAGGCCCTGAATAACACATTAATGTAATAATACGACTGAATGCTTACTTCTGTCCCATGCTGAAGCTCAAACTTGTAAAAGAATCCCCAGGTGTCACCCAAGTCTGGTTCAATCTTTACCGTCCGTAGGAACCACTCTCTCGCTTTCGTTATCTTTCTCTCACTCCAGAACAATCTGCACACAGTACACAAACACAGATATAGCATAAATGCAACTGAAAAGGTCAGCCTGTTCTTGCAGATAAAATAAAAAAACAGGAGGATTGTGGGTGGGCAAAATGGAATTTAGGGTTGGGAAGATTTTGGCAAGAGTCAAAAGAAGTCTTACTTGGCCACAGCCAGAAGTACGTGAGGATCATGTTCACACTTTTTCAGAGCGTCAACACTCTTGGTCTTGCGCTGAGGTCTGGCCTCCAAAAACACTGCTTCGGCCCAGAGGATACCTAACAGGAAGAAGTGAGTGTTGATGTGTGATATTGTCCAGAGGCTCTTGATGAATCTGTTCAGGGGTGATGAAAGGCATGGCTTACCAGAGTTAGGACACTCCTGAAGGGCTTTGGCCATGAGTGTGTTGGCGATGTTTTTCAATCCTGCTCTGTATTCAAGTCGGACAGACTCCAGCCTAGAGAAATTTAGAATGAAATGACCAACTATTATTTTGGTGAGTCGTAAAACTATTAAGAAATTAAAATGAAACAACTGGATGTAGCCTTGAACAAAAAGTAGTTCTGCCGTTTTTCGATGAGTCTTAATTGGATCCAAGTTCATGTCTCACATGGTGCTGTGATGAGAGCTCAGCTTATGAATATCAATTGGGTAACATGATATTCACCTATTAAGTTTGAAAACTGAAAGGCCGGCATTAGTAATTAGTTGCAGTGCAGCTGTTAAACTGCTGAATCCTGCTACAGCAAAGGGATTGCTTGTAAATATTACATAGGTTTTGTGGCTAGATGCTCTCAGAATTTTAAGGCCCAGACACACCATTTAAAGATTGGTGTCAAATTGCGTCTGAATCAAAAGTTGCGTTTGAACACACTGCAAAGACTATAGTCAACGTCCAACTAGCCTGTATGTTTTACACCAGCATGAAAGGAAATAACTCTCCATACCAGCAGGTGGCAGTGGTCTAAATTCATAATTTAGTGCTTACGTTTTGAGCATGCGTGAGCTGAAATGACTCTCCATACCAGCAGGTGGCAGTGGTCTAAATTCTTATTTCAGTGCTCATGTTTTTTGCCTGTCTAAACAGAAATAACTATCCATACCAGCAGGTGGCAGTGGTCTAAATTCGTAATTAAGCGCTTACGTTTTGAGCCTGCGAGAGAGAAAATAACTCTCCATGCCAGCAGGTGACATTAGTCTCATAGATATCATATAGAGACTAGATCCCCTATTGGCCGCTGTGGCTCAAGAAATGTGGCCGTCATCTTAAACCGGTCTTACTCCTATTTGCGTTGCAAAGCAGCAGTAGATGCCAGAGCACTGTGCAGCATATTCCTGCTCAAATCGGCAGACAATCACTCTGGGATTACTTTTCACAAGTAAGATTTAACATTTAACATTACCGTACTATTGGTTGTATTTTGTGAACAAAATAATCAATGTGTCCTGTATCGTAGCTATGTGTATGACCTTTGCAGCAAAAAAACCCGCGTGAAAATCAGTTCGGTATTCAGTGAGATATGATTAATTAAATGCGCTGGCAGCTCATTGCCCTTGCCAAACAAATTAGACTGAGCAGAGCGGGTGACCGGTTTAAGATGGCGGCCCCATGGCTCGTCCGCGCCAATAGGCAGTAGCGGTCGATAGGGCGTCTATCTATATGATGTCTATGATTAGTCTATATTCGTTATTCAGCCTTTACGTTTTGAGCCTGTGAGAGAGAAAATAACTCTCCTTGCCAGCAGGTGGCAGTAGTCCATATCTGGAATTCAAAAAGGGGAAAACGGAAGAGCTAAGATACAAACAAAGCAGCACTTTTTTCATTCCAGACAACCATGTCATTGTGAAAATATTTTCATTTTGGTTAATATTCAGATGAGATGAAGTCATTTGCTTGCCTTTGTCACTTGTGTTTTCCTGAGCACTGATTCGCTATCTGAACATCCAGTCAGTGACCTCTGTCACCAACAGGCTTCGCTGCTGATATGCTTAATCATACACAAAAGCAAGACGGGGTCCAACTATTGCCAAAAAAACTGAGCTGACAAGACATTCAACAATGTCCCGAAATTGGCCTGCCTCTGGTTTGGTGTCACTCTGGCCTTTATGTGGCAACGTCAGACCAACTGAATTAATATTCATGAGCTGAGCTTTTGCCATAGTAGAATATATAATTTTGCTGCCTGCATATGAATTTGGTCAGTAACAAATCTGTAGAATCTTTATTCTTTTTTTACATTTTGATATTGCTTTGTACACTTTGTAAGAGAAAGAACCTCTGGCATGGTTTCTTACCAAAGCTCAGGGCTTTGTGGATTCTTGAGACGAGCTTTCTCCAAGATGGCTCGAGCACGTGTGAGCTGCCCAACTCTCTCTTCCAACCGAGACAGGAGGACCCATAATGACATGGAATGAGGGCACTTCTTCAGCTGCACGGATACATATAGAAGAACATTATGACAATATAGATATATATATATATATTTTTACACATTTTCACTGAAAAAACAAGTTTGTTCCTAATATTATGTGGACTTGGACTTTGCATTACTTGAAAACCTTCACTCTAAAAGGTTAAATTATGGTAAGGCATCTCCTCTAGATCGCCAAAACGTACTCCCTGGTTGTAGGCCTCTCTTGCTTTGTCGATGCTCTCTGACTGTTCCTCAATCTGGCCTCTCATCATCCAAAGTTTGGGGAAATCCTCGTAGTGCTTTAGGGCCTCTGTACACAACTCCTGTGCTGCTTCAATATTACCCAGCACCCACTCCAGCTTCACCG
The DNA here is from genome assembly GCF_051911475.1 of Siphateles boraxobius. Classification (NCBI taxonomy): domain Eukaryota; kingdom Metazoa; phylum Chordata; class Actinopteri; order Cypriniformes; family Leuciscidae; genus Siphateles; species Siphateles boraxobius. Next base: position 221,364 of record NW_027509195.1, read on the forward strand.
ACTTCATAAACACCTACAAGTAACATAGAAAGCAGTTATGACAACTCATATAATGCTTTTAACAGCCTTTAAAGTCTCTCTAAGTTAGGTGTCATTTTGAAGATGACTTTTGAGGGTGTGTGAAATGCAGTGTCTGTAAGTGCAAAAAAATTGCGAATATAGGAGATTTTCATCATGCCTTTCCCGTATGAAGCTCACATGGCTAGTTTCCATAGATGCAGGAAATCATAAATTGCAGATTGTTTTTTTTTTTGATAACATTAGCACTTATGAGGAATCCTGCCAAGTGCTCGAGGTACATTTGATCCTTTGATATTTGTATAGATGCTGACACTCTTTACTGGAGCCAAAAGTTAAACAAGCCCAGGCAGGAGGCCATTCTAGCACCTTCTATTCTCTGCACAATTTACTCCCAAAAATCCCACAGTACTTCTGTGTCACATCTGCTGTGTGGTGCTTACCAATCCACTTAAAGAGCTCATTTGACACAATCCTTGGCCACATTTGTGTAGTTATCGTGTAAAAACAATACTGTGCAAGATCAACAACACTGAATCAATAAACATTCGTAAGTAGAACTGGCTTCAGCTTCATGCTTGTTGTTTCGCATCTGTCTCGCGTTTATATGTGTCTCGCATCTGTTAACTCATTTATATGCAGAGATGTTCATAACTCTCTGATGCGGAGTCCACATTTTTCTAGGCCAAGCTGAAGTCAATTCTCAACGCTTAATCTTTTATGGCAAGTTCAAGTCAAGTCTCAAACTGCTTTTGAAATGAGTCAGTGGGTAAGCAGTGTCAGCCCCTTAATCTAGCAAATCTGCATGTGATGATATATACTAAAATATAAATATATAAATGAAAATTAAAACTTAAATTTAAACAAACAAACATTTAAATAAAACAAAATATTTTTAAATTCCATTGAAATAAAATAAACATGAACAGAAATAAACATATATATATATATATATATATATATATATATATATATATATATATATATATATATATATAAATAACAGTTTTCTTCTATTTTAAGTTTAATTGAAATGTAAATCAGTCACATATTCGGCAAAGATTCAAATTAACCCTGGACATGATGCCTGACATGAGGCACGGTATCACTGGTTCTTTTTAGGTATATTCAATTACTAGGTTAAAATCTAGGTTTATTAAGTTTAACCTCATCTCGGCTGACGTGCCTTACCGATTCACTAAAATTTAGCCTACTTTCCACGCACCAACCCGTCATGCCATTGCACGCTTACAAAACAGAAAAACCCCTTTTCGTTAGCCATTCCTTTGTAAATCGTCTTCCTGCTAGTGTCACATTCAAATCCCTGTTGCACAAGCACTTTTACAGGATGATTCACCCTTCATCCACATATCATCGCTTATCTCTTTAAATCAAAATAAAAGAGAAATCACAACAATTTGCAGAACCGAAACCGTGTGTTCCCGGCAGACGGGTGTCCCCAGCATGACACAACAGCAGTTACATCGATCTGACACTCAATGGGCTGGTCTGAACACTGGGCCGCTCACCCTGGCAGTGGGGGCGCTGCTTCGGGCCTTGGCCAGCAGCCTGCGCGCTCTCTCGTACTCGTTATTCTCTGATTCCAGCTTCACGGCAGCCAGCCAGATCTCTTCACTGTTGGGGTTAGCCTAACACAAAGAGAGTGACAGAAAGAGAATGGATGAGTTTTTACTGGCCTTCATCCCAGTGAACACTTCAATACTGCAAAAAGTGGAACGATTAGTTTCAGGAAATGAGTGTGCACTCAGAGCACTGATACGCAGTTTAACTTTAGCTTTTTTTGTTGTTGTTCTGCTTCATTAATTTGAAGTTTTGTGCCCAATACTTGCAGGTTCGGTGTTCTTTCAGTTATGACTAGGCCAGTTATGACACTGAATCTGCAGTGTTTCCGCCCCACGCTTTCCAAAATGATTATTAGGAGAAATATGAAAAAACTATTTAAAAGGTTTCTTTTTAAAAAGAAAATAACACTTTCATTCAGCAAGGACACATTAAATTGATCAAAAGTGACAGTACAGACATTTACAATCTAAGAAATGATTTAAATTTCAAATAAATACTGTTCTTTTACACATTCTATTCATTAAAGAGCAATGAAAATAACAGTTTCCACAAAAATATTAAGCAGCATAATTGTTTTCAACATTGATAATAATAAATGTTTCTTGTGCATCAAATCATCATATTAGAATGATTTCTGAAGGATCATGTGACACTGAAGACTGGAGTAATGATGAAAATTCAACTTTGATCACAGGAATAAATTACATTTTAAAATATGTTAAAGTAGAAAACAGCTCTTTTAAATTATAATATTATTTCACAAAATTACAGTTTTTACAATCGAATTCTCTAATAATAATAATATTATATATATATATTTTTTTTTAAATAAACAGCCTTTATGAGAGAATTTCATAAAACATTTTTTAAATCAAATAACGGTAATATTTCTATTTATTTGTTGTCAATTAAAAATGGCTTTAAAATAAAATAAAATAAAATAAAATAAAATATAATAAAATAAATAAAGACAGTTTTGTTTGAAGATAACAGTCACCACTATTCTTTACGTATAAGTAAGTATTTAGTTAATTACTTTTGTACAAATAAGTGCATGTTGTACAGTTGCTTCATGATTAAAATGCTATGGTGTTAATTATATATAATAAAAATAATAATGATTGCCACTAATCATTTAGTGATGGATTTTGAAGAGCCGAGGGGGGCGGCACTTACCTGGAAAGCCAAAGCAAGGATACTTCTGGCTGCAGGAACGTCTCCGGCCAACCATTTAGATTTAGCACCCATGAGCCATAACACCTCAGCCTTGGGACAGTGAGCAACGGCCCTCTGCAACAGAGCCTCCAACGACTCTCTGAGAGAAAGAGATTAAAATCAGTTTAAATCAAAGTCTAATGGTCTGGAACAAATACAAGTGGACAACCACAAATAGGCCTTGCTGTCTTCCTGTCTCCATAGTGCCTTTGTGCAAACGCCCAGACAGAACCAATGAATGCTGATTGAAATTCAGTTCAGCCAGTGAGACCTGCAGAGGAATTGAGAGGAAGTGAGTATTTCTCACCGTGTACCGTTGTTCTTCTCAAAGTAAGCGGCCCTCAGCCAGACGCTCTTCTTGCTGGGGAAGACCTGAAGCGCATGAGCGTAGATGGCACGAGCACACTCTAGAGCTCCATGAGACACACACTACAGCAAAAACAACAGCCAATAAGCATCAGATATCACAGTAATCACATCCAGCTGTGAAATTTAGCCATAGTACTGCTGAAAAAGACATTAAATCTTGTGATATAGCATCATAAATGATTGGAAACGGTTGTAATAAACAAATATGTGGTGCTGATTGAAAACAGAACGTGGGCGCGTGAAGGTGAGAGGATGTTTACACTGTCTGCGTCCTCCATCCATGTGTGTTTGCAGTCCTCCTCTTCAATGCCAATTCCAATCACAGCTCTGATCACAGCCTGACATGTGGCCACGCTGCCAGCCTTATCACACTCCTCTGCATCCTGAGACGGGATCACAAAACAGACATCAGTTACAAATCAACACCCTGATATTGCATTTGAATATTTGTCTCTGATCTGGCAAAGCAGCTTAACTGAGAAATTTTACTTAATCCAGACTGAAATTACTATTTTTTTACATAAAATCATCAGATAATAGCTTTTATTGAAAAATATACATGACAAGAAGTTAGTAAAGCCAGAGAACCTCTTGAACATGAAATCTAGCTCGTCAGACCTGAATCCATTGTTCACGGTTTATCTCCACGCCGTTGGCCCTCAGAGATGTGATGGCTCTGTCGATGATCTTCTCCACCATCTGTGTGTTGCCGTTGGCCTCCTCCAGCTTGGCAGCGGTGATCCAGATATGCCGGTCAGTGGGAATGTTTTCACGGGCCTTATTCAGAACGCGACGGGCATTCTCATAGGTTTCTAATCGGGCCAGAGCCAGCCAGAGCTATGGGAGACAAGGACAACACTGTTAGAGCAATCTGATTTATGGCCCATAAAAAGGTTTGTGGGTTTTGGCTGATTAAGACCATTTGAGTGTGTGTGTGTGTGTGTGTGTGTGTGTGTGTGTGTGTGTGTGTGTGTGTGTGTGTGTGTGTGTACCTCGACACTGGTAGGACAGCACTCGACTGCTCTGCTCAACATAATTCTTGCATCCTCTGGCTCCTCCAGCTCAACAGCTGTCTTCCACAAACGCACTGACTTCGACACATTTTCCAGAGCTGTGGAGACATGCAAATATTAAATTAAAACACTACATGGATATGATTTTTTTTATTAAACAAAAAGTGCTGCTAGCTCTAAGGTTTACAAATGTAAGTCTCCTTCCACTTAAAGGGTTAGTTCACCCAAAAATGAAAATTCTGTAATTACTCACCCTCATGTTGTTCCAACCCCGTAACACCTTCGTTCATCTTCGGAACACGAATTAAGATATTTTTGATGAAATCTGAGAGCTGGATCACTCCTCCATACTAGTCCATAGGCTTGTTGAGGGATTGAAACTTGCCGGCCTCGAAAAGTTATTAAAGACATTGGTAAAATAGTCAAAGTGACTACGGTGGCTCAATATTAAGTTTATCAAGCGACGAGAATACTTTTTGTGTGCAAAAACAAACATAAATAATGACTTTATTTCAACTATTCATTTCCTTCTATTTGGGCCTCTAGTCAGTTAAACTAGTGTAATTGCGTAGAGCTACGTCACACATAGGCTCACTATTGGCCGCAATGGTCATGTGTGTGATGCGTGTGACGTACAACAACAGATAATATGCTGTTAAACTAGTAACCTGACTCGAGGCCCAGAGAGAAGGAAATGAATAGTTGAAATAAAGTCGTTATTTTTGTTTTTTCTTGCGCACAAAAAGTGTTCTCGTCGTTTGATAAACTTTAGTTTGAGCCACTGTAGTCACTTGGACTATTTTAACGATGTCTTTAATAACTTTTCAAGGGCGGCAAGTTCAATCCCTCAAGAAGCCTATGGACTAGTATGGAGGAGTGATCCAGCTCTCAGATTTCATCAAAAATATCTTAATTCGTGTTCCGAAGATGAACGAAGGTCTTACGGGGTTGGAACAACATGAGGGTGAGTAAATACTGACAGAATTTTCATTTTTGGGTGAACTATCCCTTTAATATTTTCTTTTTCTTTTTTCTTCTCATGAAATAATTTATAAACATCATTTTTTGGAAATCTGAAATGACCTTTCCATGTCAAAAGTTCAAATTATCTGATATTTTAAAATACTTTTTACTAATGACACAGTCATTAGGGTTTTGCAGGTGTCCCCTGTATGATATAATTTCCTGTTTTATTCCCCAAAACCGTTTTACTGAGGCAAATACAGGTCTAATAATGGAGCAGTTTCTACTGGTATCCCTCAGGGCTCAATTTTAGGACCCTTACTTTTTAGTCTTTATTCCTGCTTGGCCAGCTTTTATAAACTCTAGGTATTAAGTATAATTTTTATGCTGATGACACGGTATATTCTATATTCATTGTAAACATGGAAAAAATCATTGCTCACTAAATGTAAATTTCTTTGTTTAAAAGGTGAAGGAATTTAGGTTATGGTTATTTTTTCTCCTCATCAGCTGGCCAAACACCTCTTTTCATTAATGGTTCTGTACCTGAGTTCAAAAAAAATTGAGGAATCTAGAAGTGATCTTTGATTCTTCATTGACATTTGTACACAATGTTGTAAAGACTTTTCTTTTCAAAATTGCATCACATTCTATGCCTTACAGTTGCAAAAAAGTAAATGTATTAGTTTTTTAATCCTGAATTGAATATTGTGGTACTGGGGTTTCTAAGCGTACTCTAAATAAGCTACAGTATTGTCAAATTTCTGCAGCTAGAATTTTAACTAGGACCAAAAATAGATAATAATAATAATAAAAATAGCAACTCTTAAATTCTTCTTAAGAATTTCATTCTTTAAATGTGGATTTATTTCTTAATTGTGATATCAGGACTGTACACTTTGACATGTATGATTTCATGGCCCTAAAAAATATCAAAATTAATTTTAATTAAAGTTTTTTACAACAATTGCATCATAGAAGAGATTCAGATCATTGTCTGTAATATGCATGAATTGAATTAATGCATTTTTAATTATGCATAAATGAGTAAACATGATTTTCATTACACGAGAGTAGAGGTTAAACTTGCTGATTTGTACTCGGCTTTCGCCAAGATAAGCACCAACTAAGACGTAGCTTTACAGTAACCTATGCTTCTCCATCCATTTACGCTTCTTTTCATATGGTGATGTGAATCTCCTGTCTGGTGTTAAAAGTATATTTGCACACACAACGGCTGCAACCACTGTGCGGTCTCCTCATGACAACTGTCTGGATTGAGCTGAGAAGGGGACATCTCTAGGGTCTTCAAGTGGGCACCTTCCGTCCTCAGTGTTTCGTCGACTAGCCCACGGACACCTCAAGAGGGCTCGACAGTGACTCTGGCATCCCAGAGTCACCCCCCTCCGTCCCCCACTCAACTCAGCCCAGCTTACTAACCTTTACATCCCTCCTGCTGCTGAGACCTAACCACAATCTCTCCGCAACCCAACCATACGCGCCAACCCGTTTGACTAAGGCTGTCGAGCCCCACTGCCGACGTTAAAGCAGGTCAGTGGCAACGGTTCCGTATGGCATACTACCTACCGCAAAATCTGTCCAAACACCAATCCTCATTCACGCAAAATACACAGGAATGTAATAACTGTAATTACTATGCAAACTATACAAATAAACCAACAGACTCTTCAAGTTTTCAAGAATTCTTTGAAACCGTAGCATGGCGGCCTGTACACAGCCAGCCAGACTCTTTCCGTCTCAACCACAGCCAGTTGCTGCTCCTTTCTGCTGCTTCAGATAAGTTCTTTACTGTGCGACGCAACTCTTGGCCACTGAATCCGACGTCTCTGAGGAACCGGGTTGTGGAGTGTGCCACAAATCCTCGACAACCCACTTCCACTGGATAAACCTGGACTCTCCATCCTCGCTGTTCTGCTTCAGAGGCCAGATGAGCATACCGCAATTTCTTCCTCTCATATGCCTCATCCACAGCATCCACCCATGGCAGTTGAACAATGCGTGCTTATCAGTTGAACAATGCGTGCTGATCCAGACCACAAAACAATATCTGGTTGTAGGTTAGTGGTGGCAATCTCAGGTGAAAAATAAGCCGTTGATCAAGATCAGCCAGCATCTTCCAGTCCCTAGCAGCTTCCAGTTGTCCTGGGCGAGAATTGGTTTTAACACCTTTTCTTGGTGGTTGCTCGCCTGGGCGGAGGAATATTGTCTTTTGCGTGTAATGTTCTGCTAGAACAGGTGGCAACTTATTGGTCATGTTACGCTTGTCTTCCAATGCTAAAGCCAAACATCGGAGTACTTTGTCATGGCGCCAAGTAAACCGACCTTGGCTAAGAGCCACCTTACATCCTGTCAAGATGTGCCTTAATGTGGCAGGTGATGAACACAAAGGACAAGAGGGATCCTGTCCCATACAGAGGTTTAGGTTCTGTGGTGATGGGAGAACATCATATGTTGACCTGATAAGGAACCTGATCCTACTCTCTTCCATTGACCAAAGGTCTTGCCAGCCCATCTTGCGTTGTTCCACACTCTCCCAACTCATCCACTCTCCCTGCTTGGCCTGGGAAATGGCCTTTATACATCTCATTCTCTCCTCCTGCTTTCGCACCTCGTTGACTACCAGCTTCCTCCTTTGAGCTGGGCCTACCTTGTGCCATTTAGGAGGAGCTAAACTGAGCCCAAAACCCCCTCAGAGTTGACCAACAAAAGCATAATACCATTGGCTTTTATATAGATACCGATCAGTAACACAAAAAATAAGGCAGTGAAATAAAAAAATGTGTCAAGCTAAAATAAGTTCAACTTTTTCAATATTTGCCTTGAGAGTTTGCAGTGGTATAAAAACGCAGCGATGATGCACAAGATGCTGCAAAGAACACAAATTGCGAGCACAACAGTCAAAGACATCTGTCTGGTGCATACATAGAAAAACAACAGAAAAGCAATGCTTTGAAACAACACTGACCTCTACGGTAACATCCTAACCTGTAAAATGTCCTTAAAAACTATTATTTAAACAAAGTAAGAGTTCAAATAGTAAGTTGACAAAATTAATTACAAAATGTTATAACATAAATATTATAAATTATATGTTATATAATTGGTCTGAACAAGAAAAAAGAAAACGGGGTGAATGGAAATGCAAATTCACCCTCTGACAGTAGGCGGTGTTTATGGAAAAGCAGAAATACAGAGGTTACCACCTGCATGGGCAAGCAAACCTCAGACATTTTCTCCAGAAAGCACAAAATCTATTACTTTGCAAACACTATGTAAACCACATCATGAATAATCATCAAACTGGAACTAAAATGACAGCACATAGGATTTTTAATGAAACTAATTACTTCCCTTAAAGCACATTACTTTACAGAGTTAACATGATAATCACGCTAGAGACATTGATGAAGTAGAACAGCCAGCCTGTTTAGAGATATATTTTATTATAAGGGGGAGATTCAGGACGTTTTAACAAGCTGAGACTGATAGAGCTTTCAAACATAACTAACAATTCATCTGTCTCTGTCACACAGGTATGCAAGCAGAAAAAAAAGGAGGCGAATGTGGAAAGAGAAACCCGAAGAGGGATAGAAGAGTGACAGACAAAGAGACACACTGACCTTTCCTGAGCACTCGTTTCTTGGCCCTGATGTCCGTCTCCAGCTCAGCCGCTCTTATATAGATGCGCACAGATTGAGGGAGGTGACGCACCGCCTGGGCAACCACTGCCTTCGCTGTGTCTCCAGGCTGCAGCCGGGCGGCTTCTAGCCAAACATCCTCACTCTGAACAGACAACACACACAAACCACTGATTAAACACATACAGATAATACATATACAAATGCACTATATCAACCCTTTCCAGCCATTGAAGGAAATTTCTGGCTTTCCGTGTTTTCACTGTTATATGGTAGGGGGCGCTATAACGCATCTTCTGTAAGAGTACTGAATTTCCAGGCGAAAACATGTGAAAAAGGAACAGAAACAAGAGATAGAAGTATTTCTTATGCACATGAAAAATAATGCGATCATCAGACATTAAACAGCATAAATTAAAAATGGCTGAAATATCGACCTATGAAGAGTAAACAACTGTGAAGCATTGGGGGTGTGGAGGGACTCGATCTACTCCATCTATGAATTGATCATCGTTCTGAATCTGAATCCAGACATATAGCAGTCTTTGAAAAAAATGTGATTTTACTCCGCTTTTTGTTCCAAATGATGTTTAGTATGAAACGTACCCACATGCAAGTGTTGATAAAAAATACAATGCATGAAGAATAAAATGGTTAAAAAAATGGATTTAAGCAGAGGGACTGTTCTTTCTTTTGATATATTGCATGTTCAGATATTCATACAACAAAAACTTCTGGGGTCCAAGAAGGTTTTGTGAAAATTATCAAATACTGGTTTGGAGCTGGTGACTTTGTTAAAAAAAAAAAAAAAAAAAAAAGGAAGAAAAGCTGGCTGGGAAAGATTTAAAAACAGACAAAATCTCAGAAAAGATAACATCCACAGCCGGGCTCCGGTCTAAAAAAAATGATGAGGGAGCCAAAAAATGACTTTAGTTTCCAAAACGCTCCATAGAGATTCATAAAATAAAATAAAGTCTCAGAAAATATTTTGTTAAATTAAACCATTTTGTTGTTGTATTTAGTATACATTTGTTCCAATTTACATGTAAATAAAACAAAATAAAAGTCTAAACCTGTATGACTTTCTTTCTCCTGTTGAACAAAAAAGAAGATATTTTGAACAATGTTGGCAGTTTTAGTTCACATTGATTAACATAATATTTTTTTGACCATTCATTGGAATTTAATATGAACCGAAACTGATTGGTTCCCAACATTCTTCAAAATATCTTCTTTTGTGTTCCACAGAAGAAAGAAAATGTCTGTTTCCTCATGCATTTAGTAGCAGACTGGAGCCCTGCTCTGTACAAAGAATTCTGATAAAGTAGCTCACATATAAATAGTTTCTGTCCACATAACTGGAAATCACCAAAATGGTTTGTTTACCAAATTTCTACAAAATATCTTTTCATATTTTGGGTGAAATATCCCTATTCGAGGGGCCAAATTCGACACTTTTTTTTTTAAACATTTTATTATTAACGACCCATTTATAAGTTAAGGTTCTTGCACCTAAAACATCATAAAGGCCCCAACACACTCTGGCCAAATACACACTGCAGTTTAACTAAGTTGTCAGTTCCTCTTTTAGTGCTTTATCCAAGTCTGTACACACACAGTTCAGTAATATATGGAAAGGACAACCGCATTAACTCCCGAAAAATGCAGATAATGACAACCGCATTTACAAACAAATCTACACAGTGTGACAACAGACCTTTATTAACCCCCCCGAGTCGTATGGATTACTTTTTATGATAGATGGATGCTTTTTTTTGGGCTTCAAAATCAAGAGCGCAATTCAATCCCATTACAAAGCTAGGAAGAGTCAGGATATTTTATAATATAACTCTGATTGTGTTTGTCTGAAAGAAGATAGTCATATACACCTAGGATGGCTGGAGGGTGAGTAAATCATGGGATCATTTTCATATTTGGGTTAATTTCCCCTTTAAAGCGGCACTATGCAGGATTTACGTTTTTGTCAAACAGCGACCCCTAGAGTCGCTGAAGAGTACTTGTATTTAACGTTACTGTCGTAAATACAACTCACGAAGAGCGTATCTGCACTCAAGGCCTCTGCACTTTATAATAATAAAGTAGCCTACCGCGTTAGGCTTACCTGAGCCTAAATGCCAGATGACATTAATAAAGTTACATCATGTACGTCGCATTATTTTGTAACGATTTCCGTTATGATGTTGTTAGACATGATTATTGCAATTGATCATAATAGTTTGCAAATTGCGCTCTTTTACACTATTTACAACGTGTAGGCTTATTTATGTCCTGATAATTATGTGAGATATTGACAACTGTTCTCATGATAATCGCAGGAATCAACTTCGAAACTGGGACTCTTGTCCGGTTCCTCGCGCTGTCAGATTCTCGTTTCCTTTTTCTAGACTCTTCCGACCGCGCTTTCTTCGTTTTTTTTGCCATTCTGAAAACGGAGGTCCGATGTTTACTCGTGTCTGACTCCTCGCTCTTTCTCTGTTCCTCCAACAATGCTTTCATAGCTTTCTGCTTCTTATATGCCGGCTTTGCCATGGGACGATAGTTGTTCTTATAGCTAGCCGGATCCTGGATGGGGGCGTGTATGTGTGCAGTGCCGTAAAGCAATTCGTTACATCACGAGGGCTGAAATCACGCGATACTTCCTGACGCTGAGGCCGGCGGTCCGGCCCGAGACGACCACCATTCAACCCGAAAAGAGTCATAGCCATTCCAATAACTCCGAAGCTGTTCAGTTAAGCTAAAAAAAACTGCATAGTGCTGCTTTAAACTACAATCCCTAAAGAGATTATATAATAAGTGGAGCTGGCAACACTGCAAGAGTGTGCTCATATTCAAAACATGACGCCTCTGTCGACTGTGCTTTAGCTAAAATTGCTAAACACTCTTTTGTCACTGCAATATTACTTCATTCGAAATTGCAGATATCAAAACATGTGAGATGCCAGAACATTGCTATAGTTACGATGGTGTCAATCATCGCAGGTTCGGGAGTGAGTCACGTACACATGGACGGATAATTTATGGGACTCCTGAAACTTTAGTGTGTACATCGCCTTTAAGAGAAATCAAAGGATGAACTATTTCACATGTATGTAAGGAGTAAATGAGGATGAGCTGGAGAATTACACAAAAAAACAGACATGCCAAAACAGCATGTTTGTACATCACGGGCGTGTTTGACGACTGAACGTACTGATCTTGCCCAGAGATCCTGTCAAAGCGAGACCGCCAGTGTGTCACTGTTCTTCTGCTGAAATATGAAGCTGAACTTTTAACTTTGATTAACAAGCCTGCAGGAATTTCCCAACACATAATGAAGCTGTGCACACACTGAGAGCAAAGGGCCTGACACGGTTTCATTTCCAGGCCTTTCTCTCAGAGTCCAAAGTCAGTACCAGTAGACAAATTGAAGGCACAGCTTACATAAACAAGGCCTAATTCATTCACCATGACATTTTTATGTTGTTCCTGAACCATATTTGACATTTTAGGAAGTGGATTTTGCAAGCTAAATGTATCGCTATAGCAACCTGTCAACACTCCACACACACACACACACACACACACACACACACACACACACACACACACACACACACACACACACACACACACACACACACACTTTACTTTTACATGTTTAGACAGTTTAACCAAATATGAAAATTGGGTCATCAATTACTCAACCTGATGTTCTTTTAAACCTGTATGTCTTTCCATCCTCTATCGAAAATGAAGATGAGAAATTCTGACATTCTCCCTTGTAGGGTTGTAATGGTATGAGATTTTCACAGTATGATAAAGTCTCAGAAAATATCACGGTTTACAGTATTAATAAATTATTAAATAAATAAACGGTATTATTAAATTATGGTTATTATTATTATCGTCAGTTAAAATGACTGAACAAACTAACAAACTTGAAACCATTTGTTTGTTTTGTTTATTAAACTTTCAATAAAACATGCCTAATTAATTAAATTCAATAATTGATAATGAATTAGATTAACAACTTTTAACATTAATAATTTATTAAAATGTTTAAGAATAATATAGTCCAATGAAATGTATTTTATTCAGAAAATGTATGTTTCTTTTTATGATTTAATCCAAATATATTATCAAAAACGGTGGTAATCAAATGAAAATTTAAACTTGTGTCCTTTTATTTTTTGGGGAAGAGCTGCAAAAACAGATTTACTAAATTAAACAATGGACAAAAAATATATTCCTTAAATAATGTTTAAATAAATTAATTAATAAATAAATAAAACCAAACTTTTATTTTGACGGGTTGTAGTGAAGACCTGTTTTTCTCAAATAAAATGGTGAAAATGCTCATTAGGCGTTCTCTCAGAGCAGCTCTGAAATGTTCATGTATTCATGTCCTCAAATTGTTTGTGAGACGCTGAAAACAGCATGTACTTGAGTAGCCTATGTAGTAACTTAGACCAAGCGGAGCAGCTCATTCACACCGATTCACACAGAAACGCAGAACAAGCAGGTCATATATTTACATAGCAGTATTTTTGCGCTTAAATATTCACAGACCATGTCGCGATTGGAATTATTGCACAGTTCTACTTTCCATGTATTCATCCATCCATCATTTTGCCTGTTTTACGTGACATCTGCGTTATGTAAATTCCATTTTAATGACTGGATTCCGGGATTCCCTCTGCATCACGTAAATCATTCGCTTTAAGTTATAATCGGGACATACCTTTATCTGCAGATGGATGGTGTCCTATGTATCCTCCTTTTGCAGCCACTATGAGTCCACATTTTTTGCAAATTGGATATCTCCTCGAGGACAACCACACTTTTTTTCTACATCCAAAGTATTTCCATACTGGCCATAATTCGCTTCATAAGAATTCGAGGGCGCTTCGCTTTCAGCTTCAGCTGGGTCTGCGTCACCTTTTGCGTGTTTGTTCTGCCGCCCTTCAATCAATGCAGTAGTTTCCGGAGTGTGATTATTTTTTTCTCCCTTGTATTATTATTTTTTACTCAGTAACGGATATGATTTCAAATGTAGCGAGGTACAATACTTCAAACAAAACGTACTAAAGTAAAAGTAAAATTACAGATTTTAAATCTACTTAAAGTAGAAGTACACAAAAAAACGACTCAGTTACGTAACGCAAGTAAAAGTAATTTGTTACTTTCCACCTCTGCCTAAAACATTATAAAGGCCTAAATACTACAAGCAAAATCAAAGAAATAAAATTTAAAGGTGAAGTGCCTTGGAACGCGCAGTTTTGTATGATGCGTTGACAATTTCGACTGAAACAGGAAGCTAAGGCAGGACATATTGAATGGCTCCTCCCCCTTTTCAAATAGCCAATAGCGTTTAGTTTAACTCACAGACTGCATTCTAAACCAACGTAAAGTAGGAAAACGGAATAGGCTAAAACTTGAGAGTTTGAGCAACCGAACATCTCTCACCCATGCTTCGAGGCGTGTCAACGGTCACCTTGGCCATGTGGCATATTTATTGCATAGGGGGCGGAGCTTTAGATTCTAGAGAGCATGTGATTGGACAGAAGATGTGATTGGAAGCTGAAGTCCGCAGTGATGTCATAAAAATCTGTTAATCCATTTAAGCAAAAGTGAGAGACTTGACAATTCTGAATGCTTATATCTACTAAATGCGAATTTTTTCATTGTTTTGGAACGCACTAGGGATGCTAACCGATGACCGTTTGACCGATGGTTGACCGTCTCAACGTTAACCGATCAAAGTTGTCGGTAGTCGGTTAAAAAAAAAAGTGATCTCTAAATTAGGCTATTATAGACAGTGGACTAAACGCTACTACAGTTAGCCATCTCATTCCAAGATATTTTTATGTGAAGTGAACAAATCCCTCACACTCAATTTTTCATAACTCGCCTGTTTGTACTTAATAAACCAATAAAAACATTTGGCGCGAGGTCACAGCGTTTGGGTTTGCGCGCTCACAAGGTTTGTGAAAAGTAAAGGCTACAGGCTAAACCACTCGAGGTTAGAGCCAGGGCAGACCACAGGATGAAGCGTGCAAAGAAACGTAAGGTTAGTGTGTGGGACCATTTCACCAAAAAGAATGAGACAGTAAGTTGCAACTTGTGTGATACAGTGCTTAAATACAGTAGTAATACTGTAGAAATACATTACATCTACTTTTCAGTGGTAACAGATAAGGTGATGATGATCATCCTCTTTCTTTATTACTGTTAGCACTAACGTTACCTCAAACTAAAGCGGAGTCATTTGTCCTCCGATTACATACAAGCTCCTCGGCGCCGCGTTTGCGGGACTCATGTTTCGCGCTGTAGGGGATTTTAAAAAAGTGACGTGAGTGGAAGCGCGGCGCCGGGGCAGTGTGTGTGTGTGTGAGCGGGAGGCAGAGAGAGATGCGACAGAGTTGCGAAATTGCAGGCGCGGCTCGAAATGGCTGTTATTTCAAATAGCGTGGCATATTTTAAGCTAATCGGTTAACCGGTTTCAACCGGCTAACGAGGCTCGGTCGTCGGTCAAGAAAATTTTTAGTTTTCGCCATCCCTAGAACACACCAGCTTATTTATAACCTTAAGGCTAACATATTCTATACTATACTATACTAAAAGCTAAAACACATACATTTTAATTTCAGGGGGCCTTTAAGAGTTCGAAACAGCTTTCTGAAAAATTTGCTCTGCCTGGTAAACGCCTTCAAACCACCATTGGTCCGTGGCGATTATTTAATAGGAAGGCGTGGCTCTGAGGCTCTTCCTTCTTTGACTTTGAAATCTACTCTGGTTCATTGAGGTCAGACGTCCATTAAAACTTGAATACATTGGAGAGCCGCTTTATTGTAGAGCTGCATGATTAATCATAAAAAAAAAAAAAAATCGTAATCTCGATTCAAACACCCCATGTCTATTAAACCTTTGACAAACGATGAACATTCAGTGAACATTTAGATCTGCAGTTTAGAGATTCAGAACAGTTGACATGTATAGGTATGAAACAGCTTTTCAACCACACAGTATCATTACATATGTGTTGAAAAAATTCAAATTATACGGAGTTATGTATAATTATATATAAATCTATATTATTTTATGGAGTTTATAGTTCGGAAATAGAGACTTGTTTGCGGTAGTGATCAAAGCCAAAAGTAAATTGACGCTTCAATTAGCGATTGTATCGATTACATCGTTACACCAGAAGGTGGCGACAAGTGAGTGAATTAAATGTATTTTCACTGAATCATTCATTCAAGAAATTCACTTGAAAGTGTGTAGCACATATTTACATATCTAAATGTTGCTCTCAGCATCGCGGACGGCATAATAGTATATTGCCGCAAAAGGTTTGTCCAAGTTCTTTTTAGTTCTAAAAGTTATTTTTACCCCCAAGCAAAGAATGAAAAAGAACTTCACCTTGTGTATATTGATGCCTTAATTTAGTCGCACCTGACCTTTTCTGTTTTCCTTTTATCTCTCACCTTCGGACACATCTCAGTGCCTTTCATGATCAGGTTTCTGGCCACCTGCAGCTTCCCGGTCACCTCTTCCAGACGGGCAGATGCGATCCAGGCGGGGGGGTGGTGGGGGTTTGTTTCTCTCACTGACTTCAAGAGGAGACGGGCCTTCTTAATATCACTGCACACACACAGAATAACATTTACCAAATGCAATACAAACAGCCAAGATATGAGGGTCAGATGTTAAACATCAAGTACCTGATGTCTCCTCCGTGTGTGGGGATCATGGAGTTGAGATCGGTGAGATATCCTTTAGGATCGACAACAGTCTGACCGCTCACGGAGTCAGACACCTGGAGACACAAAGACATCGACTGTGTTTACATGTTCACCCATAAAGAGATTATTTACAATAATGAGAGTATGGACAGTAACACTTTATTTTACTATGTCTTTGTTGCACGTTACATGTAGTTACTGTTGTAGTAACTATAAATTTTGCATAATAACACGTAACTAACCCTAACCCTACAGTAAGTACATGTCGTTAATTATAAATGAAGTTACACTATAACACAGACACCTTCAAATAAAGTGCAACCGTAAGGACTTCATCACAGTAAGATGTGTTTAAGACATCTTCACTCAGGTTTACATGCAATTTGCATAATTCTGACTTGGTTAAGAACTGTGATTATTTTTACCGCAATTATTCACATAATATCCCACCGAACAGCATAAATGATGAACTCTGGTCACACGGATTAGTTTGACGGTTCTTTGGTATCTGGCCACAGTAATATTTTCGGGGACGCACTTAAAAATGCACCTTGATATTTGCAACCATTAATGCACTGGATTAGATTCATCTGCAACTTTGTCAACGAACTCAGCCCAAAAATGTGATGCCTTCTTTAATGCCATGTTTACGAATCTGTGCATAACTGCAAGAGCGTGACACATCATTTGTCTACGTCACAAGCAACTACAACAATTACTACGATTATGGTCGCTACGACTATGAGCTTAATCGCATCAATTTGATCGAAGTATTGTTTTTACATGAGGTAACGTTTACTCACAATACTCCCTAAATCCCATTACGAATGTAAACATAGTCACTGAAGAAACTTTTGGCTTTCTTCAAACTAATTAAGTGGAATTAAAATGCTATGGAGCGTCACCTGGCTGAGCCTCATGTCCATCAGTGTGTTCCTGGCCTGTCCGATCTTCCTCATGTCCAGCTCTCCAGCACCGGGTGTCATGCCTCCTGGGTAGGGCGTGTTCAAGCCCCCTGGGAAGGGTGTGTTTAGCCCACCAAATTGCTGAAAAAGGAAGCATCTCAATAAGAAATTGCATTTTTGTTTTGTTTTGTATGCAATGAAATGGTCAAGCGCATTGGATACTGTATCCCACAATGCAATACATTGTGCTCTGGTTATATATGCCTTACACAGTGTGAGGTCATTTAATTTTCCCAAGCATAACAAAAATGTGCATACAGTGCACATCGTGCCAACATGCAGTAAGTCTGTCTCTGCCTTACTTCGCACATTTTCATTAAAGTCCCCCTGTGGTGAAAATCAAGCTGTACATATAGTTTATGTTGTATTTTTAATATGCTTTAAGACAAACCATGTGCAAATTCATGTCAACACCAATGCTGAGTATTTTCTCTTTATAACTGCAGGGAAACAAATACAGTCTCAAAAACTCTGTTTGAACTCGCTGGAGTTCATGATGTCACAAACTACCTTGTAACCAATCAGGCTAATGTGTGATCGTAAACGAGTGGATCTCTGAGCTGGTGTGAGTGAGTGGAGGCGGGGCTCATTCGCATATTCATAGAACCACATATACTAAATGAGGCAAGGATGTCGAGTTACATTCAAGATATTTTAGGGCATGAAGACATTTTTTTCAAGGAAAAAACATTTAGATTTTGGTGATCAAAGATGAGTTTTAAGGGATACAATTATTGACTATAGGGGGACTTTAAAGTAATTGTGACAGGTGTTGGAAAGTTACTCACTCCTTGCAGTGGGTCAACAGAGGTGTGGTTCTCTCCTGTCTGGAGGTGCTTGGCGAAGAAAATGTCCGGCACAGGCGTGAGCTTCTCGTAGCGGGGATTCCTCTGACGTTTGTTCCTGGCATCACCCACCTCAGGAATACTCAACCATTCATCCTCTGTGACCTCAGAGAGCTTCCTCTGGAAGGCACAGATAATGCAACAGGGTTATAGTTGACAGCTATACTATGGTTCAAAAGTCGATTTTTTAAATGTTTTTGAAAGAAGTGCCTTGTGCTGAACAATGCTGCTTTAATGTGATCAAAAATACAGTAAAAACTGTGAAATATTCCTATTTAAATTTAATGTTTTCTACTTGAATCTATTTTAAAAAAGTATAGCTCTGTGATCAAAGCTGAATTTTCAGCATCATTACTCATTCTTCAGTGTCACATGATCCTTCAGAAATCGTTCTAATATGATTTGATGCTCAAGAAACATTTATTATTATATATGTTAAAAACAGCTGTGCTGCTTCATTCAGCTGCGTTGTGCTTTTTCCAAGAATCTTTGAATTGAAAGTTCAAAAGACCAGAATTTATATGAAATAGTAATGTTTTGTAACATTTCAAATGACTTTACTTTTGATCAATTGAATGGGTTCTTGCTAAATAAAAATTATTGAACAATAATGCATGTAAACGTGAATGCATGCAAAGGAAATGATAAACCCTAAATATGGTTTAATTTTTTTAAATTATTATTTAGTAATAAGAAACTATGCAATATTGACAATAACTTATTTAACACAGTGTATGACATGATATGATTTAGCCAGTCAGCACAGCCATCTAGTAGACAGTCTTTGCTGTACTTTAACATTATTACAAGGACACAAAAGATCACAATCTTTACGATTCGCTTGAAAAGTAAAATCTTCAGATCGCCGACTCCTATTTCTTGTGCACCTTGATCTTTAACACTTTGCAGACCTTTTAACATTCACAAACAGCTAAATCACACACGACATGAAAGGTAATACTGAAAAAAGCATAATAGTGCCACTTTGAAGATTAGTTGTAGGTTAAAGGAGGCAGGAGAACAAACAAATCATAATTCAGCAGCTCAATAACAACCAAGTTCCACACAAACCTTCAGATCTGAGAACTGTTGCTGAATCTTGGGCCGCTCCATACGGTATTTCTCAATCTCGTCTTTCTCTCGCAGCTCCCTGCAGACACAGCGATAACATGAGCCAAGAGATGCTACTGAAAAACAAACAAGCGTTGATGAGAGAAGAAAGTCAACACTGACCGTCTTTCCTTGCGCCTCTCATCCATCCGTTTATCCAGTGCGGCGTAGATGGCGTCGGCCTCCTCATCGTCTTTCTCATACGGCCCACTGGAGAAAAGACTGCCTGCGTAGCCGTTGAACTAGAGGATACAGAACAACACATTTTACAAAGCCACTAATAAATAAACATAATTTTGTATATTCGCTAAGTTGCATATTTGCATGCAATCACATCTTGCACATCAAGGCAACATGACTCCCTTCAGAATGATGTACCTCATCATAGTTAGTGTCGTTCAGATCCTCTTCTTCATCCTCCTGGTTCTTCTTCATCTGATCGCCCACCGTCCTCTTCCCAGGGGGTGCGTGCCGATCGTCCACCGGGTCATTAGCATCACGAGCGGGACCAATATCAGACCGCGTTGTGAAACCCGTAGCTCTGCAGAGCACAATACATTACAACATCCGTTTCTAAACTGGGGCTCAGAGAAAAAATTTAAAAAGTTTAGAAAAATGTAAATATGCAAATAAATGATTAAAACCAATTTTTTTATATATATATATATAAATAATTTATTATACTATTAGTTAGGAAGGGAAGGGGTTCTCTAGTAATCACAGAGTAACACAAAACAAAACATACACATTACAACATAACATTAAGAAAACGTCAAAACGACATTATAGTTAACGTTAACGTTACAGATTAACGAAACTTTATAATACAGAAGACAGCACGGCCCAACGTGCATAACGGTAAATAAATAAATCTACATCTAAAATAAATAAAATAAGAACACACAGTGTTATTCAGTCAAATAAGTAACGTTAAGTACATTGAGATCAGACTGAGGTGATTATTTGTACGGGTGTCTCACCCTCTGCCCAGACCGGGCACGTAACCCAGCGGCGCAGGCATGCCGAGGAACGGCTTCTTCTTCTTGTTCAAGCCCCCCATGAGCGGAGACGCGAGCGGCATCGCAGGAGCTCCATTCGCGGCGCCTCCGGCTCCTCCGGCCGGGGCTTTGCTCCCAGTTTTCGCAGATTGCTTCGCTGTGGCGCTCGCCATCGTTGCGCTACCGACAACACGCTTCACTTCCGGAACAACAACAGTCGCGTTTCCGGTGACGTTAAAGTGTGTTTTTAACGTGTGATTTTACTATCGTGCCACTATCGCCACCATAAGACGGGCGGTGTGAAGTAACTTGACCTAAATTCACCTGTTTTTGGATTAGGCTACAGTACATGTTTTCAAAACTGAAACTGAAAACTGAAATAAGTTGATATGTGACGGGGGAAAAAAACTTAAACATATTATGTATGACCTCAACCTTCCCTTCCATCTTAAACCATGTGTTTGATATATTTGTGACATATGGTCAAATAATAATCTTTGAAAAGATAAATTTAAATTCATATTGTAAGGTTTGTTGAATTTGATTTGAAGTTTTATTTTATGCAACTATCCTTTTGATTTCAAATTTTGATTATGATTAAATTAGCTACCCTGATCTTACTCATTTGGTGAGTTAGTTCTTTCAACAGAAAAATTAGACCTTTGGGACTAAAATTATACAACTAGGCTATATTAATAAAGCTTTGTGTCACTTAATGTTTATTGTCAGAGAATGTGTACTTATGAGATCAGTGTGAGTGTCATCTACAGAGGGCAGCAGAGGCTTGATTTCTATTTCAGGACAGCACTTAAAGGTGAAGAGTTTGTATTTTAGTATTATATTACTTACTTTTATTCCAGCTTAATATGCAGAGACACTTAAAAGTAAATCATTTGTAGCCCGTATCCCCTGAAAGGTGTAAATATGGCTCTGTTCCTGCCCATTGCAGCAACATTGGCTCAACCAATGGAGTGAGTTAGGGGCGGGGCTTTCTGTTGTTCTGAGTCTGACCAATGGAAGACCAGGAGAGAGTTTGGAAACCTGCAATTCTGTTTCATATGTTAAAAAAAGTTTTGTTAAACTTTTGTTAAAAAAAAGTTATTTTCAAGTCACCATAAAATCAAAATTGAGAATTCTTATTTTTTATGGAAAATTATTATTTATTATAAATGATGAATCCGTGTAAATCATTACTGTTTTAAATTCATGTTGCCTCGTAATCTTTAATCAAAATAACTTCCCCTCCCTCTTGCAGTGACATCTCTTCTCTTCTCTGATGATGTGCTTACTGGTGTGAGGGCGGGGCAACCTGTCACTCACAGGTGATCCACCAATAGCAAACCACAACCATCCAATCAATTCCCAAATGACAAAATCAAGTCCAGACCTACTTGGTTTCACTTGGATATATGTTACAATAGGGAAGAAATGACTACCGCAACTTCCGTTTCATGCGACTTTAATTCCTAAATACTAAAGTAAGAAACTGAAACTTTGATGTTAAAACTTTGAATGAGTAAGCAATTTTAATGGATTTTTTAACAGAGCTTCAAGAATCCATTCTTGGTGAGTGTCATATAGGCTGCATTGCACAGTATAGTTCATATTTTTCAAGTTCAATCTGTGCTTATACCTTTATGTTAAATAAAATCAATCTGTGCATGCCAGTGGAAGTAAATACCTCATTTTAAGTTAATATTTTATCAGTTGGGATCCATCAACCATCTTCGCTTTACCTCAATGCTCCTGCTATGGATTTCTCTGAAAAGACACAAATGAAAACAGACACTGTCACATCAGACTCAAGGGCTTTTGGCGGGTCAATTTAATAAATGCATCTACAACTTCAGAAAATTAAGCTGGGCTGAGTAGACAGTTCAGGAATATGAATTGAAGTTCTCTACAATCTTTTTTTATTGCCCTTGATGATGTTAATGTCAGAAGTATTGCCCAACATGAAGCTCAGCTGCCAGACTTAATTTGCATAAAACTACAGAAACGTCAGGATATTTTCCAATACCACTTGCTCTGACTGTAAGTGGTACAAACTTTCTGAACTTCTTCACATGACCCTTTTTACGTTCTCAGCCCATGATATTCTTGGATGTTTCCATGTTTGAGAAAACACATAATGGGTTACTTTTTATTAAGTTCTGCCCAGAACTTGAAATAAAAACTGACCCTTTTTACTTTTTAATGTACAATCTGGGATGCAAATGTCATTTCTTGCTGAGTTTAAGGTTCGGAATACTCTAATTCTCTTCATTTTCTAGATTGACCACATGATATACGGTAGTAGTGTTATGTTCATACAGAAATGCACTGGAGCCATGGTTTTCTATCCACACCAGAAGCTTTACAGAAAAACTATAGGCTAGTCGACTTTGTGTCTTTCAATATTGAGACACAAAGGCTTCTGCCTGGGATTCTTTCAGACTTCTGTCCTTTGTATGCCCCGCTGTGATAATCAGGACTAAAACATAATCCTGTTATCATCGCTTTTGTATTATTGTGAATAGGACTGGGAACACATCACGTGTGTGGAGCCCAAGGATTGAGCCACTGGAGGAGGTACAGGGGAGAGGAACAGGAAAGGAATTATTCTGTTTGATCTGTTCCCATGGAGCAGTTGGCTTTGGTTTTCCTCCACACATAACCTTGAACAATGAAGCAGGAAGAGAATGAAAAGAACTCCTGGGAGGAAAAGGGAGAAGACACGTAGCTGTTGGGTGAACGGGGGTCAGAAGCAGATTATACCTGAGAGAGGTTTAGTGTGTGAAATCCAAATTTCCATGGTATGGCAAAAACCTAAAGTGAAAGTTCATGAATATGTTGTGGTTTGTTCAAAGGAGCCCATGGCTGTAAAAACCACAGAAGAGGCGCTGCGTGACACCATATTCAATGGGGGCATTTCGCGCCCATTTCGTCACGTCCCGCCAGAAAGGGCGTGGTCTCGCCCTATAACTATAGCTCGATAAGGCTGGTACACTGATTTTCATCTCTTCAGCGAAGCATCACGCATCGCTGGATCCGGAGTGAGAAGCCACGCCGTCTGAGATAAGCACACAGCGGGACGAGCCATTGAGTCTGAAGTCGCTGGCATCGCCGCCTTTAGCCGCCGTACCTGCTACGCTTTCCGGCGTTATATCCTTTTCATACTGTGTGTGTGTGTTCGCCGCTGCGACACACTTTTTTTCACTGTCTCTCTCTCTGCTAAAAGAGCTGCGTCTTTTTCAAGATGCAAAGATCCTGCGGCTCGTGCCGAGCCACACTCAGCGACGGGGACTGTCATGTCATCTGCGTTTCCTGCCTGGGTGAGGATCATGCGGCTCTCGCTCTCGTCGACGGCGGATGCCCTCACTGTGAGCTACTGCCGATGGTGACTCTGAGGACTCGCTTGGCATCATTCTGAGAGCCTGCACTTCAGCCGGCTGTAGCGCCGCGCCGTAAAAGCGCCGTGCCCAGCGCGGCCCAGAGCCTTCTCCTGCCCGCCAAAGCTCGCCGGTTCGCCCGCCAGCTTCACCAGCTTCACTCGAGTCGGTCGCTGACGGACAACGGCCGCCGCGCGCCGCCGCTTCCGCCATTAATGACGACGAGATAGCTGCATCTGTAGAGAAGGCCAGCTGCTCTATCCTGGTGTCGGACAGTGAGGATTGGGCGAGCTCTGTGGACCTCCCCCTTCTGCCCGCGAGTCGTCAGGGTAACGGGCCAGCATCAAAACCGCGGCTAGCTTTCTTTACGTTATAAGAAAGCTACCCCGCCCCCGCCCCCCGTGGGCATGCGTTACCGGCGAAATGAAGAAAGAGTATATTTTTAGTCCCACCGAGGCTGGACCAATCTCCATTTCTCAAACATTTCTCAGCTCCTCTTAGTTTGAGCGGCTGAAAATGTCAATATTGCAGCAATGAGCCTGTTGTATAACACGCACGCCTGCAAACAAACGCCAACACACACAAACTGTGATGACGCTCTCTTATGTGCTCGAGCTAATTTAAGCTTTAGTCGTGTCCCCCTGTGGCTCAGTGGCGAAACCCAAAGCCTTTGCACGGGGGACCAGTGTTCGATCCCAGGTCTCGCAGCAGATAAAAATTTAGTCTTGCCTCGGCCAGACTTGCACCGAAACTTTTCGCTCGTTCAGTTCCAAGAAAATGTGACTGTTCCAGTGTATTTTGCAGTAAACAAGCCGGTACCATGGCCCGCTTGCCTGCACAAGAATGCCGTTTCCACGGCGACCCAGAAAAATCATATAAGCAGTGTATTTTCTGGTATTCCGTATTATCTGGTATTCTGGCATTATTATGAGTGTAATAAAAATGCCCACAGCCCAGTGTTCATTTCTACACACAAACACAGCCCACCACAGTGCAGGGAACGCACAAATGAGATTGACTCATGTCATTGTGCATTAAATGTAGTGAATGTGCCCACAACCCAGTGCCCACAAACACTACACACTGCATGTGCCACGTTTTCTGTAAAACGAAACCAACACACATACAGTCAGCTAAAACCCACAGAGTTTAAGTCTCGCACGGGAGACCCGTGTTCGATCCCAGGTCTCGCAGCAGATAAAAATTTAGTCTCGCCTAGGCCAGACTTGCACCGAAACTTCTCGCTCGTTCAGTTCCAAACAATGTGACTGTTACAGTGTATTTCGCAGTAAACAAGCCGGCACCACAGCCCGCTTGCCTGCACACAAATGCCATTTTTACGGCGACCCAGATAAATCCCAAAAGAGTGTATTTTCTGGTATTCCGGCCACGGCCGATGGTGTTATGAGTGTTGTAAGAATGCCCACATCTCAGTGCCCATTCCCACACAGAGACATAGCCCGCCACAGTTCAGGGCTAGCACAAATAAAATCGACTCATGTCGATTGTGCAAAAATGTAGTGAATGTGCCCACGACACAGTGCCCACAAACACTACACGATGCGTGTCCCTCGTTTTCTGTAAAAACGAAACCGACACACATTCAGTCAGCACAAGCCGACGGTGTTCTCAGTGCAGTGAATGTGCCCGCCGTCCCGCGCCCACATTCCTTCACAGACACACTCAACCCCACGGGGTTTGTCCCGCTCTCTCTCTCTCCATAACCTGTCATAGAGAATTCGAGCGCGACCAGGCTGCCCGCCGTGATCGGCGCGCCTCCCGCGTCGCACACTATAAACACAGTGTTTATGTCTCAGCACACCGAAGCTCTGCAGCCGCCGCTATGCCGCGGCCAGAGCCCGGATTTCATTCTACCCCTAGCTATTCACGCAGATGCGTGGGCAAAGCTTCCCGGGGTATCAGAATGGGTGTTGAAAACTATAAAAAGCGAAAACACTATATAAATAGCGAAACTGCTGAGCAAAGGGGCCATAGAACCTTTATCTCAGGCTCAGAGCGAAGGGGGGCTATACAGCAGATATTTTCTGGTACCGAAAAAAGACGGGGGTCTCAGACCCATTCTAGATCTGCGACAGCTGAACAGAGTGCTTATGAAGCGCCAGTTCAGAATGCTGACAACCAGGAAAATCCTCGTGCAAGTGCGGCAGGGAGACTGGTTTATGTCAATAGATCTGAAAGACGCCTATTTCCAAATACAAATAGCGTCACGTCACAGGCGATTCTTGAGATTCGCCTTCGAGGGCCAGGCATATCAATACACAGTCCTACCGTTCGGCCTATCCCTAGCACCCCGTACATTTACAAAGTGCATGGACGCGGCCCTCGCACCCCTGAGACTTCAGGGCATGCGAGTTTTGAACTACTTGGATGATTGGCTGATTCTAGCTTGATCACATTCAGAGCTCATAGAACACAGAACCACATTACTCGAGCATCTCGAGAATCTGGGTCTCACAGTCAATTGGGCGAAGAGTTCGCTGTTCCCCAGCCAGAAGATCTCTTTTCTGGGAACAGTACTGGACTCGCTGTCTATGACAGCACGTCTGTCGCCAGAGTGAGAACTGGACATTCAGCGCGCCGCGGCTCTATAGTCCCGCTCAAAGGTTTCAGAAAATGCTGGGCCTCACGGCCTTGGCATCTTCAGTACTCCAGCTGGGCCTGCTTCGCATACGCCCACTGCAGTTATGGCTGAAAGTGCGAGTTCCACCCCGGGCATGGACCTCTGGTCTGTTTCACCTCAGGGTCGACATGAAGTGCGTTTCGGCTCTGGAACCTTGGAAAATAGCCGACTGGTATCAGTCAGGCGTGAGTCTGGGGACTCCCTTGAGTGTGACGGTGGTGTCCACGGACGCCTCCACCTCGGGATGGGGAGCGCTGCTCGAGGGCAGACCGTTCTTCGGCCAGTGGTCAGAACGGGGAAAGCTCCTACGCAAATGCCAGTCGACAACGCGCTATGGCGCTTTTGTCCCCAGATAAAAGGCCGCCACATCA
The DNA here is from genome assembly GCF_051911475.1 of Siphateles boraxobius. Lineage (NCBI taxonomy): Eukaryota > Metazoa > Chordata > Actinopteri > Cypriniformes > Leuciscidae > Siphateles > Siphateles boraxobius. Next base: position 248,231 of record NW_027509195.1, read on the forward strand.
TAGTCCGGTTGGACAACATGTCAGTGGTGGCATACATAAATCACCAGGGTGGCGTCAGGTCCCGAAACCTTACAGGCATGATGGAACACCTCCTGGTCTGGGCTCAGCACAACCTGCTTTCACTGAAAGCAGCGCATGTGCCTGGTCGCCTGAATCTGGGACCAGACCGTCTGTCCAGAAACAATGTCCAGCAGGGGAATGGTCGCTGCACCTGCAGACGATCCAACTGCTGTAGGAGACATTCGTCAGAGCGCAGGTGGACCTGTTCGCGTCTCAAGAAAACGCTCACTGTCCGAACTTTTTCTCCAAGAGCAGGGATGCGCTGGCCCACGTATGGCCCCGCTGCCCCCTCTATGTTTCCCCCCCCCTCTCGCTCCAGCCACAAGTGCCGGAACGAATCAGGGAAAACGGATGCCCAGTGCTACTCGTGGCTCCGCTCTGGACAAACCAGAATTGGTTCCCAGTCCTAATGCGGCAGACCAGCACTGCCCCGTGGCCGATACCGGTGAGGAGAGACCTCCTCTCTCAGGCAAAGGGCTCGATTTGGCATCCTCGCCCGGAATTATGGTCCCTACATGCATGGGCCATCAACGGGTACCTACTAACCTCCCAGAGGGAGTGTTAAATACAATCACGCAGGCTAGAGCCCCGTCTACTAGACGGCTCTATTCCTCAAAGTGGTCAGTGTTCTCTGCCTGGTGTCAAGCTCAGGGCTTTTCACCCGCAGACTGCGGGGTTACGGAAGTACTCTCCTTCCTTCAGGAGCTGCTGGATAAGGGCAGAACCCCATCCACGCTCAAAGTATACGTGGCGGCCATAGCGGCGCTTGCAAAGCTGACGTCTGGCCTGTCACTGGGGAAAACGACCTGGTCGTGCGATTCCTCAGGGGAGCTCGGAGGCTGAATCCTCCCAGACCCCCCTCAGTCCCTGTGTGGGACCTTTCTACGGTTTTGGAAGCCATGAAAGGTGCCCCAATCGAGCCAATCCATTTGTCAGACATAAAACATCTGTCTCTCAAAACGGTATTCCTTATGGCTTTCGCTTCAGTGAAGCGCGTAGGGGACTTGCCAGCGCTTTCGGTAAGCGCGTCATGCATGGAGTTTGGGCCTAATGAGTCAAAAGTCATACTCAAACCAAGGCACGGGTACGTGCCCACATCCCTCAACACACCGTTCAGGGCCCAGGTTATTTCCCTGTGCGCCCTCCCGGTTCGTGATGAGGAGAAGGATGCGAGTCTCCGCTGCCCTGTCAGGGCACTGAGAGCTTATGTGTCCCGCTCGTCGGTCTTCAGACAGACTGAGCAGCTCTTCGTTTTGTTTGGCGGACGCTCCAAGGGACTGGCCGCATCAAAACAGAGCCTATCCAGATGGATAAACGACGCCATAGCACTGGCTTACACTTCTCAGGGCCTGCAGTGTCCTTTGGGTGTCAGAGCGCATTCCACGAGAGGCGTGGCCTCGTCGTGGGCGTGGTATAGTGGGGTTACAGATATCTGTACGGCCGCGGGCTGGGCCTCGCCGTCTAAATTTATAAGGTTTTACGATCTAGAGGTTCCCGCCTTACAAGCCAAGCTTCTGTCGGTATAGAATTCAGTGCTATCTGCCCCGCTGTGCCGGCCCAGATGCTGAGTTTTGCCTGTGCATCGCTCACTGAGCGATAAAACAGCTCCATGGGTGTTGAATAACCCGTACTATTACCCAGTTCAGGCTGAACACGTTCACCCTGTCTGCGTGAAACACTGTTAACATAACTAGCTCCTGTAGGATGCTA
>NW_027509195.1:255000-385000 GCF_051911475.1 Siphateles boraxobius
TTGGAAATGACACTGACAGATTAGAGGGAACTGGACCAGAGAAGAAAGAAGAGAGAAAGAAAAAGAGAATGATCGTGAAGAGATTACATAATGGATCATGTGAGATAATTTGAGTGTATTTCATTCTGGTTTTCATTATATGGAATATTTGTAATTAGTGCCGATTACTGAGGCAAGCATCACTTTTAACCCTGTAAAGCCTGAAATGAAATAATAGTCAGAGAAATATTTTTTTGGTTAGGAAATATAACAGCAGTGAAGATCAATAATGAAGGTTTCACTTGGTGGGTGACGGATTATTCATGCTGTGAGATCCTTATAGTGGTGTCTTTTTTGTGATATCAACTTAAAATTTGGAACACAACTTGGTTAGACATATTGCTTTAGGTCTGTATTCCAAAGCATTCATTAATTACAACCAGATCCGGCCCGCATCTGGTACACTTGGAATTTTTTGATTAAAGATTAAGAGGTGCACATTAATGAAGTGCATGGATAAATAATTTATAATAAACAGTTCAATATTCCATAAAAAAATTAAAATAGTCAATTTTGATTTCATGGTGACTTTAGGGAGCTAAACTTTTGGATCCGACCCTTTCGCAAAGAATAACTCCAAGTGAGTCAACACTCTCTCAGGCTGGTAGCGAGGGAATATCCATCAACAGGCTGTCTGATCTTCTGGAGCTGTATCCGTCAGGAGAGTATGTAGGGCATATTATCAGCTTGACTGGGGGGAACAGAGCCAAGGTGGCCTTATGGGAAAAATGAATGAATCCTCTATCATGCAATCTGTGCCCCAAAGAGGAAGATAAAGATAAACTGTACAGATATTACCAGAGAGAGAGAGATTAATGGGAAAAGGAGGCAGCGACACACTGACCCATGCTGTGTTCTCTAAAATGTTCGTGTCAGATAAACAGAGAATCTAGTCTGAATACACTAGTCTGCTTCAACAGCATCTGATTTGCATAAGACAGTCCGGCTTTTTGGTGTGAGTGGAATGGCAAAGACTTTTGAAGCTTTGAACGCACACACTCACATGACTTCACTATTGATGGCGAAATGCCTGATCTTTACACAAAAACACAAGTATTTCAGCAATATCACAAAGAGCAAGAGTGCTGTTGATCGGTGCTCAGCATCCATTCATCCGTCCGTCCGTCCGTCCGTCCATCAAAAAAAAAAAAAAAATTCTAACAAAACTTTGTCAAGCCAACATTTAAAGTCTGTCAAGTCAACTTATCACTTTGAATTTCAATTTATTTTAAATAAAACAATTGGATGAGCCACGTTCTAAGCAATCGGGTAAATTGAAGTTACAATGTTGCTGGCAACAGTTTGCACTTAATTATTTACTTGATTACCGTACATTTGATTTTACCATGGTAAAGGTTGGTCCTCATTAGGTTGTGCCTAAGAACCACTACCTGATGTCATGAAATGCGTCTCTATAGCACGCATTGTATTTATTGTGCAATTTATACGCAAAAAAATTGTTTTTACGATTGCACAATAAATACAATGCATGCTATAGAGACGCATTTCATGAGATCAGGTTGATAATGCACAACCTCTCATGGATTATTGCTTTTTTTTGCGCTAGAAAACCAACTGAATCCCTGTGTAGCCGCCAGACAACAGTATGTGTTTAAAGCTCTGTTTGCAAAGATGTTTTCAGGTTCTGCACTTTTGGACTTTGGCCACAAGCTCAGGATTTGGAGAGTCCCTGGAGTGTCCTTGAGTTTTCATGCCAGCCATTCAAAATGCCAACACCATGACACCATTATAATATGAAAATCAAGTGTCCCAGTATGTTCAACCCCCAAACTTTAATCTTTTGTGGCATCCTGTTTCCCAGGCAATGCCTGGCCCTGACACTAACCAAGACCATATGAGAGAATATGACAGAATACATCTTTAATTAGTCGTCAGATTTGGGATGCAGTCCACAGCCTGTTATTGGACTTCGACTGGCATCTAGTCTGAACTCACTCTGTTCTTCCGTTAAATAGACAAGCAACTCTGTGGTGCATCTGTCTGACCACCAGAACCATGACCGATTCTGTTTTCCTGTCTGAAGCTGGGCATTGTTGGAAACCTTGCCAGCTGACAGCTTGGTTTGGAAAAACCGGTGGCCATACAAGGGGGGTATTGGTCCACAATTACACCCGCACTGTCCATCAATGTTTGGACACAAAACCACCATCTGCGGGTTGTTCAGTTTGTGTCTAAACGCAGACTGTCAATCTTGTCGGCAGGGGCTGAAAACTTCTCTCTCTCAGCTTGCCACCTGTCTGAAACACAGTAATGAAAGTACTAACGGCACACTGGAAACGCAACCTCTCTGCCAGGGGTCAGTGAACACTGCGATTGCTGTTTGGATCTTGAGACCATCAGTCTTGAAGCTCAATACATAGAAAAAGAAAGAATGCCAAAACCATCTCTTCAGATTTACATCTCTTCACAAGCTTTGATGGAATTTGATTGATGGATATCATAATAATACTACACATATAAAAATGTTCTGAAAGATCTTGTGCAAAGATTATCATGACAATGCTAAGGTCTTCTGGTGGTTGCTAAAACATTGCTAGGGTGTTTTGTGTGGTAGCTAGGGTCAGGGCTGTGCAAAATTCAGAAATCGAGAACTGGCTCCCTTTCAGTTTGTGAGGATGAATTTTAATCTAATTGACCACACACCACAGGAAGTTGAAGTAGAAATTGGATTGGAATGACAGGAAGAGCAATTTATTAATTTGCAATTAAAGTCTACATGAAACGAAAGTTGTTGTCCCCCATTTTATCTGATCACTTATAAACAGGGTTTGAAATTAATCCCCGCCAACCCGCCAAATGCGGGTAAAAATCAACTGGGGCGGGTAACGCTGTCAAATCACTAGCCAATTTGGCATGTTATTATGTTACGGGTGGCAGTGGCTCAGTGGTTCATGTAGGTTGTCTACAAACCGAAAGGTTGGTGGTTCAATCCCCGGTTCCACCTGACCAAGTGTTGAGGTGTCCATGAGCAAGACACCTAACCCCAACTGCTCCCGACGAGCTGGGTGGCGCCTTGCATGGCTGACACGGCCGTCGGTGTATGAATGTGTGTATGAATGGGTGAATGTGAGGCAAATATGTAAAGCGCTTTGGTGGCCATTCGGTCTGTGAAAGCGCTATATAAATGCAGTCCATTTACCATTTACCATGTTTACTCACTTTGCTGGGAAAGTTTGTGTAAGCCAAATCTGTGCCGATATAAGCACAAATCCTCAACTCGTGAGTCATTTCGATATATTAACAGCGTATTGCGCAGAATCCGTGCATATCTGGCTTACTTGAACATGCCCGTCACTAAGCAACAAATAATGGTGCGCTTGTTCATTTGCATTGAAGCAATAGCGGAGATTAAAAAGCGTTTGGTTAACAGACAATATATTGCTATTTTCCAACATCCTAAATTTTTTTTAATGTAATTTGTACTGTATTGATCTGTCCACCTAAAACACATTTTTGGTGATAAGGATGAAAGAGGAAGCTGGAGATGCTGGATGACAGGATTTTGTTTGAATAAGAAATTTATGTATGAAATCCAAAACTTTATTATGTGTGTGTGTGTGTGTGTGTTTATGTGTGTGTGTGTGGGCCCTATTTTAACGATCTGAAATGCAAGTATCAAACTCAAAACGCAAGTAACTTTGTGGGCGGATCTCAATTCTAAAATGGTCTGAAGTTGCTACATTACTCCAAAATAAATAAATACTCCAATACTGAAATAAACCAATAAGAGCGTCATCGCACATTTCCTTTAAAAGCAGGTGCGCTTGTTCCGTTGCGGATTGCTATTATGATGGCGGATTTAGAAACGGTTCACAGCCGAGGAGACTGACGTTCTCATCATACATTATGGCCAAGCATGCACCCTTAAAATAGCATCTGAATAACCCGCCACTGACTTTAGACTAGGTTTTTCCTGGTCTGTGGTGCAATTGTTTTCTGAAACTGCAAAATAGCACCAGGGAACGTTTGCGCCAGAACACACTTCCTCTTTTCGCTGAACAGCCCCCGGGAGCGCAAGCTAATTCCCTAATTTACAGACGTGCGTCTGTGGAGGGAAAAGTCTGCTGTGCGTCGGGTGCAAAATAGGAATGATACATGCGTCGGTGTTCAAAAACAATTGCGTTGGGTGTAAGACCTGTGTGTGTGTGTTTGTGTGTGTGTGTATATATATATATATATAAGATGTGACGTGGTTAATCTGGTTAATATCTTTTTCTTTCCTTTTTTTCCTTTCTTTTTTTTTTTGGGTAGTAGAAGTTCTGAATGGCCGGTAACTTAAAAATGTAAATTTAATTTCAAGCCTTGCTTATAAAATAGCACTCCGCCACTCTAAAGCCCAAAGTGTACTTTTTTACGTGTATGCTAGCGTATGTGTACAGTCTAACGTGTCAGTCAAGTCAAGTCATCCTCATTTATATAGCGCTTTTAACAATGTAGATTGTTTCAAAGCAGCTTTACAGAGATAAAGATATAATTTAAGGTAACAGAGATTGGTTTGGTTTTATAGTGGCTCTTGAAAAATGTTTTTTCCAGCTAAAGTTAGTTTTGATTGATTCACTTCCGTCTAAATGATCATTTGTTATTAAATTAGGGGCCGCTAATACGACACCGTTCTCTCTAAACAGACTTTAAACGTGAACCTGTGATAGACGCTGATGGCGTTCACATGCGCATTAAGAATTGATTCTATAGTTATGTGCGTTTGAATATATGTGCGCAGGTTTGTAATTCCTTACAAACCATGCCTAAACAAACTACTTGTCTATAAATTTTGATGCAGAATTTTTATTTTATCTTATCACTTTGGGTAGGTACGCGAACCGAAAAATTCCACAACGCTTTATCTGTAGAGTGGTATAGGGATCCTCCATAGGGAGAGGCTAGTTGGCACTTCAGCACTGCATTGTCATCAGGTCGAGGCGAAAGTCCTTCCTCAGATCTGGAAACGGCCTGGATCCGGCAGGCTGCGGGAAAACCTCGAAATAAACAAAGACACTAATGTTAGCGTAGATGCCATTCTTCTTATGATGTAAAGAGTACATCAGGATTTGAGGGAAGTGTTCCCAGTTCCGGCTGACCTAATCTAAGCAGCCTAATATTGAATTATAGAAGTCTATAGAGTGTTATGTGAATGCTAGGTCAAAGAGATGTGTTTTTAGTCTAGCTTTGAACTGACATACTGTGTCTGCTTCCCGGACAATGTCAGGAAGATTGTTCCAAAGTTTTGGTGCTAAATAGGAAAAGGATCTACCGCCAACAGTCGATTTATATATTCTAGGTATTATCAACTGGCCGGAGTTTTGAGATCGCAATAGACGTGAAGGACTATAATGCGTTAAGAGCTCGCTCAAGTACTGGGGAGCTAAACCATTTAGTGCTTTGTAAGTTATCAGCAATATTTTAAAATTTATACGATGTTTAATAGGGAGCCAATGCAGTGTTGACAGAACCGGGCTAATATGGTCGTACTACCTGGTTGTGGTAAGAACTGTAGCGGCTGCGTTTTGAACTAGCTGTAGTTTGTTTATTAAGCGTGCAGGGCAACCACCCAGTAGAGCATTACAATAATCTATCCTTGATGTCATGAATGCATGAACTAGTTGTTCCGCATTTGTCAATGAGAGCATATGACGTAATTTAGATATATTTTTAAGATGGAAAAATGCGGTTTTACAGACACTAGACACGTGACTTTCAAATGAAAGATTGGTATCAAAGAGCACACCCAGGTTCCTAACTGACGACGAAGACTTAACAGAGCAGCCATCAAGTGTTAGACGGTATTCTAGGTTATTACGTGTGGAAGTTTTTTGTCCAATAATTACAATCTCTGTTTTTTCAGAATTTAGTAGTAGAAAATTACTAGTCATCCAATTTTTAATATCAACTATGCATTCCGATAATTTTGTGAATTGGTGAGTTTCGTTAGGTTTGGAAGAAATATAGAGCTGAGTATCATCAGCATAACAGTGAAAGCTAATTCCATGTTTCCTAATGATATCTCCTAAAGGTAGCATGTACAGAGTGAACAGCAACGGTCCTGGTACTGAGCCTTGTGGTACGCCATACTGAACTTGTGATCGATAAGACATCTCTTCATTTACTGCTACAAACTGATAGCGGTCAGATAAATATGATTTAAACCATGCTAGTGCAATTCCACTAATGCCAACATAGTTTTCTAGTCTATTTAAGAGAATGTTGTGGTCAATGGTGTCAAATGCAGCACTAAGATCAAGTAACACTAATAGAGAGATACAACCACGATCGGATGATAAGAGCAAATCATTTGTGACTTTAATGAGAGCAGTCTTAGTGCTATGGTGCGGTCTAAATCCTGACTGGAAATCCTCGCAGATACCATTTCTTTTAAGAAAGGAACACAGTTTTGAGGATACTGCCTTTTCTAGTATCTTTGACAGAAAAGGTAGATTTGAGATCGGCCTGTAATTGACTAATTCTGTAGGATCAAGTTGCGTTTTTTTAACAAGCTGTTTAATCATATCCAGCTTAAAGGTTTTGGTACGTATCCTAGAGACAAAGATGAATTAATAATGTTAAGAAGAGGATCTATGACCTCTGGAAGCATCTCTTTCAGTAGTTTAGTCGGTATAGGGTCTAACATACATGTTGTCGATTTAGATGAATTAACGAGTTTGCAAAATTCTTCCTCTCCTATGACGACAAATGAATCAAATTTTACCTCAGGGAGACTATAATGCACTCCCTGATGTGATGCTGTAGTAGACGGTTGCATAGTTATAATTTTGTCCCTAATATTATCAATCTTATAAGTGAAGAAGTTCATAAAGTCATTACTGCTGTGTTTCTTGGAAACTTCTGGGCTTGAAGCTTTCTTTTTCGTTAGTGTAGCCACTTTTTCAAATAAATACCTTGGATTATGTTTATTTTCTTCTAATAGGGTTGAAAACTAAGCAGATCTAGCAGCTTTTAAAGCCTCTCTGTAAGCAATCGAGCTCTCCTTCCATGAAATCCGAAATACCTCTAGTTTTGTTTTCTTCCAGTTGCGCTCCATTTTTCTGGCTGCTCTCTTAAGGGCTCGGGTGTGCTCATTGTACCACGGTGTTGGACTATTTTCTTTAATCTTCTTTAAGCGCAACGGAGCAACTGTATCTAAAGTGCTGGAAAGGAGAGAGTTAAAAGTTTTTGTTGCAATATCAAGTTCTTCTAAGCTATCTGGGATGCTGAGACGATGAAACTGATTAGGAAGATTATTGATAAAGCAATCTTTAGTGGCAGAAGTGATAGGTCTAACATACTTGTAACACGGAGTTGGCTTTGCAGCCTTGGCTAAATGTAATTTACATGAGACTAGATAATGATCTGAGATGTCGTCGCTCTGCTGCAAAATTTCAACAGCATCAACATTGATTCCATGTGATAATATTAGATCTAGAGTATGATTACGACAATGAGTAGGTCCTGACACGTGTTGTCTAACTCCAATAGAGTTAAGAATGTCTTTAAATGCCAATCCCATTGCATCTTTTCCATTATCTACATGTATATTAAAATCACCAACAATTAGGACTTTATCTGCAGTCAATACTAATTCTGATAGAAAGTCAGCAAATTCTTTGATAAAATCTTTATGGTGCCCTGGTGGCCTGTAGACAGTTGCCAGCAGAATTCTCAAACTTGATTTATCGTTTACATTATATATTTTTACATTAAGCACCAACACTTCAAAAGAAATATATTTTAAACTAGATTTTTTAGTGGTTTTGAAAATATTACTATAAATTACAGCAACACCTCCCCCTTTGCCTTTCAGGCGAGGTTCATGTTTATAACAGTAATCATGAGGGGTGGACTCATTTAAAGTAATGTAATCGTCTGGTTTTAGCCAGGTTTCTGTCATACACAGCACATCTAGGTTATAATCTGAAATCTTATCATTAACTATGAGTGCTTTTGAAGTAAGGGATCGAATATTCAGCAACCCAAGCTTTATCATTTGCTCATCTGTATTATATCTATTTTTTATTTGTTGAATATCAATTACATTTTTAACCTTAGATCGGTTTGGAAGTTTTTTAGTCTCTATATGATGATATCTAGGTGAAAGAGCCTCTATGTGATGGGATTTATCTGACCTTGGTGACGCGAGGCCGCTAGCAGATGGTCGGTTTAGCCAGTTTGTCTGCTTCCTGACCTGAGCCCCAGATTGTCATGTTTTGTCTCTAAGACTGTGAGCCAAATTATTAGAGAGAAGAGCAGCACCATTCCAGGAGGGATGAATACCATATCTTTTCAACAGGTCAGGTTTGCCCCAAAAACTTTTCCAATTGTCTATGAATTTTATATTATTTTGCGGACACCACTTAGACAGCCAGCCATTGAGTGATGACAATCTGCTAACTATCTCATCACTCCTTCGAACAGGAAGGGGGCCAGAGCAAATTGTACATTACATGGTGTACATTAACGTGTATGTAACGAGTTATAATAAGTGCAATCCAAGTTTAATGTATTGTTGCTTTTTCACAAAAATCCTTATTATTTTATTACTGATTTATAGCAATATGTTGATTCTGCGATTCACTCTCTAGAGAATTTTATTTTGACATTTTTTTCTGCCGCTGTCCTGGTGCCATTTTGAAGTGTGTGCGAGCCTCTATCCAGTTCGCATTGCACAAGCTGGGGAGAGGTAAGCGTATTTCAGAGCTCTTCAATTTATGAGCAAATTAAGTTTGCAAAGTATCTAAATTGATTTAATATCATCTTGTAAACAATATGGAGACTGTATAGTGTGTTCTGTTGTATATGCGTGAGTGGACATGTTAGCATCTCAAAAGGCTAGTTATGGTGGAGGAGAGAATCCTTGTGCACAAACACAAGGGTTAGGTACCAGCAAGACATTCTCAGACATACCTTCACTTAACTTGACCGGATTGAGGTTGGTTCTGCGAAGTGAATCAAAAGAGCCCCCAGTTTACTGGGTGTGGTTGAACAAAGCAGTGGATCTTGTGGAGGAAGCTTTAAAGAGACTTGGGTGACAATGGAAGATCAATGTCAAGAAGCTACAATGATGTTTGTGTAGTATTGTCCTGATTCCACTCTTGCTGCAGTTTTCCATTTCAAAGCTCTGGAAAAATGGACCGCACAGGAAATCCAAGAACAGCTTGACCGGTACCAGACAAAGTTAAAAGATGTCAGCCAAGCCGAAGAATCACACTGCTACAAGGCATGTCACCGCTCACATTCATTTTTTCTGGTATCAAATGTACTCCAGTGCATAGGATCAAATCCGTTCTTGGTGTGTATCGTATATTACCAACATTTTTTTTTTGCCCTTACGGCTGGGCAGAGGAGGAAAAGAGGAATCAAGGGAAACATTAAAGCAGGAACTTACAGGAAGCTCAAGCCCACGGATTGGACTTCAGAATGTGATCGCGCATTATGTTGCCTCAAGGAGAGTCTGCTTCAAAGTGTGGTTTTAGCGCACCCTGACTTTACTCTGCCTTTGATCCTGGCAATTGATGCCTCACTGGACGGACTGGAAGCTGTATTATCCCAAGTGCCTGTGGGCGAAGAACGAGCTCGTCCAATCGCGTTTGCAAGCAAGACTCTGAGCAAATCACAGAGGAACTATCCAGTTCATAAGCTCGAGTTTCTGGCACTCAAATGGAGCGTGTGCGAGAAATTTAGCCATTGGTTGAAAGGTCAAACATTCACAGTATGGACAGACAACAATCCGCTCACGTACGTCATGTCCAAGGCAAAACTCGATGCATGTGACCAATGTTGGGTGTCCAAGCTGGCAGCTTACACCTTTGAACTGAAGCATATAGCAGGGAAGAAAAACGTGACTGTGGATGCTCTGAGTAGAGACCCTTTTGTCAAGACCATGAGAAGAAGGCTAATGAAGGAGCGATATCATGATTTGCTCGTGGAGGCCGAAGCGGTTGATGGAGATGGAGTTTGAGATGCTTTTCATCAAGGAGCTCAGAACTTTCAGATCTGTCTCCAGTCCTGTTTTGTCTCACCTTCTGACAGTGCCACTATCAAAGCCTGTTTATGTTTACATGATCAGTGGGAAGAGACATCTCAAGCAAGAGCTGTGCAGCTAATTCAGTCTCAACAATATTTAATAATCACTGTTATTGACTCCCTTCCTACGATCGCTGTGGATGAAATTCATGAAATGCAAGAGGCTGATTCAGTTATTTCAAGAGTGATGTTCTTTGTGAACTTGAAGTGTCAACCATCGAGGCGAGAGAAGGCCAACATGAGTTCCAGAACCCCTATCTCTTTTCAGGCAGTGGGACAAATTAAAGATCAAGGATGGAATACTGTACAGAGTCACACAAGATCCACACAGTAAACGGAAGCGGTATCAGCTGGTCTTACCTTCTAGCCTCAAGGGGCAGGCTTTAAAGGGTGTACATTATCTTACGGGTCGTCAGGGGCAAGCAAGAACCATTCATCTAGCCTGCCAAAGCTTCTTCTGGCCGGGAATGGGAAATGATGTGTGTGAATACATCAAAGATGCATCCTAGCCAAGGCTCCCGAACCATCTATGTGGGCCCCTCTTGAACGTATTAAGACCTCTATCCCCATGGAGCTGGTGTGTTCTGGTCTGCGGAGGATAGGAAGAAATGCTCCGTGGATGTGCTCGTTGTGACAGACCATTTCATGAAGTTGGCTCATGCTTTCCCTTGTGCGAATCAGTCTGCAAAACAAGTCGCAAAGAAACTGTGGGATCGTGTATTCTGTGTGTATGGATTCCAGAGTCGCATCCACACCGAACCAGGGAGCCAACTTCGAGAGTGCCCTTCTAACGGAGTTGTTGAAACTCAGGAGTCGCAAAGTCTCACACCACCGCGTACCACCCCATGGGAAACGGAGAAGTAGAGAGGTTTAATCGGACTTTAGGTAAGATTCTCCAAACTCTGCCTCTGAAAGAGAAGCACAAATGGCCAGAGCAAATACAAATGCTGACTTTTGCCTACAACGCTACAGTTCATGAGACGACAGGGTACGCTCCGTTTCAGCTTATGTTTGGTTGTGTACAAAGACAGGTGCTACATGACCCTGTAGTTGTTGATCATGTTACTTACCTGAAATCGTTAATGTCATAACTCCATGAGGTGGCTGAGATTGTGCAGTGACATTCTGAAAAATAGCAGAGGAAACAGGCAAAAGGTTACAACAAGAGAGAAAGATGGACATGTCTGAATATTGGGGACCATGTGCTGGTGGCAAATAAAGGAGAAAGAGGGAAGAGGAAACTAGCGGATAAGTGGTACCCTGTGGTGTACATTGTAGGAGGCAGGAACCTGCAGAAGCACATTTACAAGCTAGAGGATGAGAAAGGGAATGTGTAAAATAGTGTTCATGAACCTGGTGTTAGACATTAGTTTCCTACCTGTTGAATCGCCTGATTAGGTGGAAAGCATTCTGCTCTATGCGGAAGATTAAGAGAGTGTGAGTCACGTAGCGTCAGAAGTGAGTCCTGTGCGGATGACTTCTACCCAACAGATCTGGAGGAGAGAAACAGGAGATGGGTGAACGGGGACTCTGAAAGTCCTGTAGTTCAAGACTCTGAAAGCCCTGTAGTTCCAGATTCTGATGTTGAGGAAGCTGTGGGAACAGATCATTTCAGTTCGAAGGGAAAAGATTTCAGTAGCCAGTTGCACATCGAAGAGAATAAAAGCAGGGATCTCCTGCTGATAATTGAGCCGATGGTTCAGAAACCCTTTTACCTCCAAGGTGTAGGAAGTAATCTGAAAAAGAGAACTGGGGCATTCCTTTCTCCGTTCTAAAGAGTATTCTGCTATGTTTTTTTATGTGAAGAGACATTTTGATTCCTAATATGAAATGTTACACAAGGGTCAGGTCATATTATGGTGTACAAGGCACCGTATTTTTCCAAGATAATCATCACCCTGAGGTTTTTCTTGACCTATTAGTGGGTTACTCACAAGCTGAACTAATGAATGTTTCATTGCAGAACTGTACCAGTTGTTGTTCGATTTGGATCCAGTATGGATTTTAGTTAAATCTGGAAGGGGTGAATGTAACGAGTTATAATAAGTGCAATCCAAGTTTAATGTATTGTTGCTTTTCACTAAAATCCTTATTTTATTACTGATTTATTTCTGGGTTTTTTAGCAATACAGTATATGTTGATTCTGCGATTCACTCTCTAGAGACTTTTATTTTGACTTTTTTTTTTATGCCGCTGTCTTGGTGCCATTTTGAAGTGTGTGCGAGCCTCTCTCCAGTTCGAATTGCACAAGCTGGGGAAAGGTAAGCGTTTTTCAGAGCTCTTCAATTTGTGAGCAAATTAAAGGAACACGCCACCGTTTTTTGGAATGGGGTCTCCCCTAGGAGATTCACCGTCTCCCCTACATTTAGATAGGTGGGCAAACGCATTTTTGTCTCAGCGCATGCATTGCTATTAGCATAATGAATGGAATCCTTTGTTGCCGGATAGCATGTCGTGAGTAAAATTGATAAAAAAAATAAAAATGAATTACTTCTAGTGGCCTGCATATTCATAAGGAGTACAAATAGCAATGCAGATTAAGACTAGGCAATTTCCTAGGCAGATATTGACTCTGGACTATACAGGTCCTTCTAAAAAAAATTAGCATATTGTGATAAAGTTCATTATTTTCCATAATGTAATGATAACAATTAAACTTTCATATATTTTAGATTCATTGCACACCAACTGAAATATTTCAGGTCTTTTATTGTTTTAATACTGATGATTATGGCATACAGCTCATGAAAACCCAAAATTCCTATCGCAAAAAATTGGCATGTCATGAAAAGGGTCTCTAAACGAGCTATTAACCTAATCATCTGAATCAACTAATTAACTCTAAACACCTGCAAAAGATTCCTGAGGCTTTTAAAAACTCCCAGCCTGTATCATTACTCAAAACCGCAATCACGGGTAAGACTGCCGACCTGACTGCTGTCCAGAAGGCCATCATTGACAACCTCAAGCAAGAGGGTAAGACACAGAAAGAAATTTCTGAACAAATAGGCTGTTCCCAGAGTGCTGTATCAAGGCACCTCGGTGGGAAGTCTGTGGGAAGGAAAAAGTGTGGCAAAAAAACGCTGCACAACTTGAAGAGGTGACCGGACCCTGAGGAAGATTGTGGAGAAGGACCGATTCCAGACCTTGGGGGACCTGCGGAAGCAGTGGACTGAGTCTGGAGTAGAAACATCCAGAGCCACCGTGCACAGGCGTGTGCAGGAAATGGGCTACAGGTGTCGCATTCCCCAGGTCAAGCCACTTTTGAACCAGAAACAGCGGCAGAAGCGCCTGACCTGAGCTACAGAGAAGCAGCACTGGACTGTTGCTCAGTGGTCCAAAGTACTTTTTTCGGATTAAAGCAAATTTTGCATGTCATTCGGAAATCAAGGTGCCAGAGTCTGGAGGAAGACTGGGGAGAAGGAAATGCCAAAATGCCTGAAGTCCAGTGTCAAGTACCCACAGTCAGTGATGGTCTGGGGTGCCATGTCAGCTGCTGGTGTTGGTCCACTGTGTTTTATCAAGGGCAGGGTCAATGCAGCTAGCTATCAGGAGATTTTGGAGCACTTCATGCTTCCATCTGCTGAAAAGTTTTATGGAGAAGAAGATTTCATTTTTCAGCACGACCTGGTACCTGCTCACAGTGCCAAAACCACTGGTAAATGGTTTACTGACCATGGTATTACTGTGCTCAATTGGCCTGCCAACTCTCCTGACCTGAACCCCATAGAGAATCTGTGGGATATTGTGAATAGAAAGTTGAGAGACGCAAGACCCAACACTCTGGATGAGCTTAAGGTCGCTATCGAAGCATCCTGGTCCTCCATAACACCTCAGCAGTGCCACAGGCTGATTGCCTCCATGCCACGCCGCATTGAAGTAGTCATTTCTGCAAAAGGATTCCCGACCAAGTATTGAGTGCATAACTGAACATAATTATTTGAAGGTTGACTTTTTGTGTATTAAAAACACTTCTTTTATTGGTCGGATGAAATATGCTAATTTTTTGAGATAGGAATTTTGGGTTTTCATGAGCTGTAAGCCAAAATCATCAGTATTAAAACAATAAAAGACCTGAAATATTTCAGTTGGTGTGCAATGAATCTAAAATATATGAAAGTTTAATATTTATCATTACATTATGGAAAATAATGAACTTTATTACAATATGCAAATTTTTTGAGAAGGACCTATATTGGGGTGAAGGACAGGCGAAGCACATGCTTGGGCGCAGCGATATCACACAAAACCTGAAATCTTCCGTCAACATACCGGCGTGGATATTAGCAGGCAATTTCTCCTACAGTAGACATAGTGAATGTCGATGAACATGGCGGATTTTGTGAACATGGCGGATACCTCTGCGAACCAGAGTTTTCAGAAGAGGAGCTGCATGCTTTGGAAAAGACCGACAGGAGGAGGAGGTTGTGTTCGCTCAACAGCCTGAGGACGTGAGTATGAGAGCCAACACGAACTGGTGGTGTGAGTGTGGGGGAATATGCCAACCTATGCTGACTGATACTCGGTGCAGGTCACGCCGGTATGTTAACGGGAGTTGGGGGATTTCAGGTGTTGCGTGATATCTCTGTACCTGTGAAGTACTGAAGTAGCAGTGCTTCGCCTGTGCTTCACTCCAATATAGTCCTAAGTCAATAGACAATGCATGCAAAAATGCAAATATGCGTTTGCCCACCTACAGTATCTAAATGTAGGGGATAGGGTGAATAACCCCTATTTCAAAAAACGGTGGCATGTTACTTTAAGTTGGCAAAATGTGTAAATTGATTTAATATCTTTTTAAACAGTAAGGAGACTGTGTAGTGTGTTCTATTGTATGTTATATGTTATATGTTATATGTTATATGTGTGAGTGGATTAAGAATTTGAAGATATGTCGTGTGGGCCGTATGATATGTATTTGCAGGGTTTTGAGCATTAATCAACTAACTAGTGTTGTATCATACAGGTGAATGTTGTCATGAAATGCCCACAAGCGATTTATCAACTTTATTTATGTTGATCCAGGTATTTCACTTTTATTGTCTTTTACATTCTTGTATTGTGTTAATGTTATTGTTTCAATGTTATAGTATTTTTCTCAATTGTTACACATCCAGTTCACATTGCACACGCTGGCGAGAGGTGAACGTTGTCATGAAATGCCCACAAGCGATTTATCAACTTTATTAATGTTGATCGACAGATGGTGGGAAGTCAATGCTGGCCGTGACTGTCAATAAACATCCCCATTTTGGATAGCCGCAGAAACAGTGTCCTGGTCCTTCTTGTACACAACGCAGAGAGAGAGAAATGTAACAGCGGTCAGCTGCAGACCGCTTAAGGGATTCTTAAGGGATTGACACTTGTTCCCCGAAAAGTTATCACACACATGGCCAGAGTCGGCCAATAGTGAGCCTACGTGTGATGTAGCACTACACAATCACACTACGTTAACTGGCTCGAGGCCCACAGAGAAGGAAATTAATTGTTGAAATAAAGTCGTTATTTTTGTTTGTTTTTGCGCACAAAGTATTCTCGTCGCTTGATAAACATAAAGGGTGGTAAAACACGATTTCACTTTTCTAACTTTAGCTAGTGTGTAATGTTGCTGTTTGAGCATAAACAACATCTGCAAAGTTACAGCGCTCAAAGTTCAAAGCAAAGGGAGATATTTTATTTTAAAGAAATCAATTTCTAAGGACTACGGCCAGTTGGGACTACACGACATTCCTCCAGG
This sequence comes from Siphateles boraxobius, assembly GCF_051911475.1. Lineage (NCBI taxonomy): Eukaryota > Metazoa > Chordata > Actinopteri > Cypriniformes > Leuciscidae > Siphateles > Siphateles boraxobius. The sequence goes on from NW_027509195.1 coordinate 270,813, forward strand.
GTTGCTGACATCACTAACCCCGATATGTACATAAACCCCTCCTCCGAGAATACTAAATAAGGGGGCGAAGCCATTTTATTGCTGAAGAGTTGTTGTGGTATAGGCTGTTGTTGCCGCAATGCCGTCGAAATGCTGTTATTTTCATCCGGATTGTAGGTTCACTTTGTTCAGCCTTCCTAGGGTCGGGGGAGTTAGGGATCAATGGTTAAAATTTATTTTTAACTTGGTCCCTCATAATTATTACCCAAATCTTGCTCTCTGTGCTGCACATTTTACGGAGGAGAGCTTCCACAATCTTGGCGAGTTTGAGTATTTGAGTTCATCAAATACTAAACCCAAATTTCTGAAATTTGGGTGTAGTATTTGATGAATCTCTGAAATTTGAGAGGCAAATAAATTTAGTGGTTAAATCCTGCTTTTTTCAGCTAAGACTACTATCAAAAGTAAAGACATTTCTCTCTTTTAAAAATTTCGAAACAGTAATACATGCATTTCTCAAGGCTGGATTACTGTAACTCTCTGTATGTTGGGACTAGCCATTCAGCAATGTCACGACTACAACTAGTACAAAATGCGGCAGCTAGACCTCTGACGGGTGCAAAAAAACTGAATCACAAAACGCCTATTTTACGTTCCTTACACTGGTTGCCAGTGCGTTATAGAGTACACTTTAAACTTTTACTTTTCGTGTACAAATCTCTAAATAGTCTGGCTCCACCCTACTTGTCTGCTCTAGATTGATTGACTGAGCATCATCCGACTAGATCACTACGGTCATCAAATCAGAGACTCCTATCTATCCCGAAGTCAAAATTGAAGTCTAGGGGGGACCGTGCCTTTTCTGTAGTTGGCCCCAGATTATGGAATGACTTGCCCATCTCAATTAGAGTAGCCTCTTCGGTATTTGTTTTTAAATCCAAGTTAAAAACATTTTTGTTTGATAAGGCATTTAACACATGCTAAAGCATTCCATCTTTTTTTCAAACTGGTGAAGCACGTAACCTAGCTTATAGTATCCTATTTAAATCTATACTTGTACTGCTGTTTGTTTTTATGATTTTTTATTAATATTGTAAAGCACATTGGACAATGTAAATTGTATTTAATGGTGCTATATAAATAAATGACCATACCATACCATACCAATGCAGGATTCGCACATCGGCTTGACCTGAAAGATGGAGCAGTTCCAACTTTAAGAACTGAAGCTTTTGTTTACGAGCCACAAACTGTAAGTATGATTTATTTTTCGTCTATGTGTTTTCCAGTAATAGTTCGTATTGTTAATTGTACGTTGTAGAAAGGAAGTAAACAAATGAAAACGCTGTTTGGCTATGCAAACCAGTTTGTTAAATGCTCATTCATACTTAACGTTATCCGACAAACACCTAATGTTACAATTTTTTTTTAAAATCTCAACAGCGAACTTGGAATTAGAGCAAATTATTCTTTGATTGGAGCTTTTATGTATTGTTTATCGCTTGTTTATCTACAGGCATGCTAAACATGGTTCTGTGTTTGATTTGGGTACTGTAGTAAAGCCAATGTTTAGTGTTCGTTTTGCGTTAATAGTTCTGGCGACAGATATTTGTCTACAATCGTTCTAAAAATATAAAAGTACTGTGCCATACAGTCAGAAACGATCACTATAGATCCGCAGTCTTTACTAAAAAAATTACAACGTATAATTACAACGTATCTAAAAAGTAATGAGACCGAAACAACAACAAAAGACAAACCTTTCTGAAACGTCGTTTAACAGCCGTTCTTGAACAAGTTCTGCTCGATCATCTTCACTAACATTCTCTGGGTCCGATTGGTTTTATTGACGCCATCGGTTATAATACACCAAAGCACAAACTACTGGTAAAGGTACAGGGCGTGACGTCTCCGGGAGACGTGCACTAGACGGTTAGCGAATCACAACACACTGGGCCAGCTAACAAATCTGAGACCATTGCGTAGTTTTGAGGGACTGGCTTCACAGAACCCGGAAACCATCAGACCGTTTTTACGTTTTTACCGTTTTTTAAGGAGGGACAGAGCAGTGTAGAATAAAGGTAAAATATATGAAAAATAATGCAATTTTTTAAAAACGAAGCATGAACACGTTACAGTGCACCCCACAAACACAATCAAGCCTTCGAAAAAATGTGTTTTACCACCCCTTTAAGATTGAGCCACTGTAGTCACTTGGACTATTTTAACAACGTCTGTAATAACTTTTCGGGGGCAAGTGTCAATCCCTGAAGAAGCCTATAAGGAGTGATCCAGCTCTCAGATTTAATACAAAATATCTTAATTCGTGTTCCGAAGATGAACGAAGGTCTTACGGGGTTGGAACAACATGAGGGTGAGTAAATACTGACAGAATTTTCATTTTTGGGTGAACTATCCCTTTAAGGGCTCATTTACACTTTGTATTAACATGTGACCTGTGACCAGAAGGTGAGTAAATGATGACAGAATAAAACATTTTGAATGAACTATCCCATTAAAAACTTTAAAGTCACAGACATAAATGCTTAACAGATAATTTGTTAATGTATAATCTAATAGCTAGACAGCTAGATAGCTATAGACGGAAAGAAAATTCACATGATTTTAGGTATGATTCACACCTGTAAAACAAACCAGACAGTTTCATATTCAGAGTTAGTGGTTTCTTCAAAACATTAGGCTAATCTTAATATACAGGAAATTTTAATTGTGACGTTGTCTTTGCAAACAGCGTTACTCCACAATTAAACACATTTCAAAAACATGCTTTTGGTAAAACTCAACAAAGATCTGAAATCTAAAATCTGTCAACATTTTAAACTTGCATGTTAAACCTGTGCAACATCAATAACACCAATCTTGTGAAGTGAAGAAAAGCTGTAGCTGCTGCTTTGTAGCGTTGCATGTTTGCCCTATAGAGAGAGTCTCTCCCACACCTCTTCAAACTTCAGAAACCCACCTCACCAAACACCTTCTCATCTGCTCATACTGTGAAGGAAATCATTGTTATTTATGACAGTAAATGAATACAGCTCATTTAAGCAGACATCTTCTCTGACGTTTGGTGCAATGGCATCTCTTGTTCCGTTGACTGTCTGGAGGGCCACGCAGGACAATTTATTTGTAGAACGGGCCACTGAAGACCTCTCCGACGACGCTTATGTTCTTGACTACACGCTCTCCTCAGATCCTCCCTCCTCCACAGCTTCACGACAAGCATGTGTTGGCCTGAGGCGTGACGGTAGCACTTAACAGCTTTTCTTCCTTTTCTAAAGAACAGATATGGCACTTATCCTAGTGAACCTGCAAGAATGGGGGAATCAGAGTGCACAAGAGTGTGAAGTGACCCAGAAGACAGTCACGCTGTGGACAAGTTGTAAAGCTTTAAGTGGAGTCCGCACTTCTCAACGTTTTAACTGTTTAACTAACTTGTTTTTCTGTGTTGTTTCACCTAAACCTGATCCATAAATGAACATATGCCTTTAAAAATACAGTGAATGTATTAACATAATTATTTGAAATAAATTATATGATGATAATTTATATAATAATTTAAATGTAATGTGAACAGATTTTGAATAAAAACATATGTATTTGGTTGTTAATGAAATTACAAACTGAAGTATTAGATAAATGCTATAATTACATTACTTATGTGTTCCGAAAAAAGAAAGTCATACATATTTAGAATATCATGAAGATTAGAAAATGATGGCAGAATTTTAATTTTTGAGTGAACAATAAGCCTATCAGTCAATATATAATATTTAACTATAATTTATTCATGTATAATAGAGATAGATAGATGGATGCCTAGATTTCTATTATTAATTTAGCAGATGCTTAGTTTTATACAAGGCAAATGGATTAAGTACTTCCATAGCCCCCTTAATTTGAATGATTCTATTATAAACATGAATTAAAATATTAACATAATTAGGCCTACATTAGGCTATATAAAGTTAGGTTTTTATAAAGTGTTATTGATAAAATGTTTACCTTTTTAAATTGCTGACTGGAATTCTTGAGAATCTGGTTTGGGGTCCCTGGGTCTGTATACATTAACTAATCGGTAAGACATTAAAGTTACACTAACATTTGACCCTTTAGCGGACGACCAATATTTTTGGTTGTGCTTCGGCTCTGCTCCTCTGCGCGGATGAATGTGGATATTGTATGTGGGTCTTTTCAGAGCAGATGGACAAATAAATAACGTTTTCTTTGTTTTTACAAACGGTGATTTCACATAATTTTTCTCGTTCGTTGTGACAACAAACCTCCAGCTTTACACACTCTGCGTACGGAATAGTGATGCACCGCACGGGTGAATGACAAACGTGCAATTTCCCGCGAAATCCGTCCCGACAGCTTTGAAATGCCTTTATAGGTACAAATTGTTTTTTTTTTTTTGGTTACGCTTGGAATCTTTGCAGTCTTTCATTGATACAGGGGAGACCGGGGATGGTTGTAACACGGGTAACTTGTAACAATTCCAATCTGTCCAATCAGGAACTAGTTATAAATCACCTGATCCACTTCACACATGCTTTAGTTTAGTTTAGTTTTTATTCCACATGTGATAAAGTAGAGCCCTGTGGCAGACACAGCACATGTTAAAGTGGGGGGAAAATTTGAGGTAAGAAAGTAACTTTTTTTTACTTTTTTTGTTTTTTTTTATGGGAATTTCTGCTTTGTAGTTAAACTCATCAAACTTTTATTATGTTTATTGTGTGTCTGTGTAGATATTTTCCATACAAGTTGTTAGTGCTAATGTTATGCCTGTTAGCTGTAAGGTGAGCTAGTTCATGGCTACTTGACTCTGGGTTAGTTGTAACAACAATGAATTAAAATTTATTAAAATGTAATTAAAATTTAATTATGGCCAATACTATAGACTGACAGTAACAACCGTGCTTACACAAATAGAATGCTCAAGTGTTCAAGTTCAATTTATTATGGTCAATTACTATGACAGAGTAACAACGGAGTCACACACACACACACACACACATGCACGCACGCACGCACACACGCACACACACACACACACACACACACACACACACACACACACACACACACACACACACACACACACACACACACACACACACACACAATGTTCAAGTGTTCAATTTTATTATGGCCAATACTAACACTGGCAGTAACAAACATGCTTGCAAACAAACAATGTTTGTGTTCAAGTTCAATTTATAATGGTCAATTACCATGACTGAGAGTGACACACACACACACACACACACACACACACACACACACACACACACACACACACACATCAGTTATATTGAAAAGTCAGTGTTGAACAAAAACCTTTCAAAATAATATATTTTTTGTCAAAATCCTTATTTCACTATGTTACATATCACCCCGGTGGATATCATAATGTTACATCTCACCCCAGGGTATGTTACAACTAGCCCAGACTATGGGGTGAATTGTAACATTTCACTCCTCGTGTTTGAAACTAAACCATGCATTTTCTGTTTGTGTTGCAAAGATAATGTCATTTAATAGCAGACATTTGTAACTAATGTTGATCACATTTTGAACACATTGACTTCAAAGTATTACAAGATATAGACAGAAAGGTCAAAATTGTTACAACCATCCCCGGTCTCGCCTAGGCATAAATATATAAATATATATATATATATATATATATATATATATATATATATATATATATATATATATATATATATATATATATATAGGCTATTTCCATTACTAATGAAAGTGTTAATTAATCACCCCATGGTGGTGCGCGGGGCAAACGCAGTCTCATAATGCTGTGCTTTGCATAAGTTTGTTTTGTCAAGCGCCTTCTCACGCGTTTGCCCATATGTTCCCCACTCCCTCGTGCACGCGCGGGTCTGATGTAGCCTAGTTTAAATGGCACGCGTGTTTTATTGCACTCCCTGCACACTGTCATTCATCAGCACAGCCACTTGTGTATCAGAGAATCGCTCGCTGTTAGGAGTGCGTTCAGCACTAAGGTGAGAAGCAGAGGGAGGGAGGGGTTTAAACTTGTCCGATGCGCTGGGAGCTGAATGACTGTCATCTCTCTCCACTCTCACTCTCTCTCTCTCTCTCTCTCTCGGGTTTATATGTGGATGTCTCTCTTGCTCCACAGCAGATCTTTGCGCTCGGACTGGAGGTGTCGTTCAGGAGCCCCGGCTCTCTCTTCTACCGGACAGAACACCCGTGAGCATGAGCATGGCAGACTCCTACTAAAGCCATCACGGAGAGATACGCGTATATACCGACTATGGCTGTGGACGGTAAGCTCGCTGCGTGTTATTTACTACGTTCAATAAACCAGTTCAATTATTGTTTGATTCATACTGCAGCCACATGCAAACTATGATCCGTTTATTTTACAGGGTGGCGTTACAGTATACAGACAATATTTATGACTTTTTGATGTTTACTGTATTATTCTATAGGCTACATGACTGAAAACTAATATTTTTTGTACTAAAGCCTAATACCTACTATACTATAAATTAACTCTTTACTTTACACTGTTTACAACATTTACAATGCTATTTACTAATGTCCCGTACTAAAGTATTTGACTAAAACCTTGAAGTATATAATAACATAACATTTTAACATTGTCTTTTATATAAGATTTTTTTTCTGCAATTTGCCAAACTTGGATTTCGTCATCAGTAGTTTTAAAACTTTTTCAATTTGAGCTTTTTTTTTTTACTGTGCACTTTAGACTATCATTTTTTACTGTTTATGATTACACTTTATTTAAGTTGTCCATCTTACAGTGTAATTATACATTTAAGTACCGAGTAATAATAAATAATACATGTAGCCTACTTACTATAGGGTTGGGATTAGGGTTTGGTTTAGGGTTACTTGCATTCAATTATGCATAATTTATAGTTATCACAGTAACTACATGTAACGTGTAAAAAGCCGTATTAATTATGGTAAATGCTTATATTCTACTAGGGTATTATAATCCTATACTACACTGTACTATAGAATTTTTTCTTTTTTTTTTTTTTTGCTGAACCCTGTGATGCTGTTTATATTTTTTCTGAATGCCATGTGCATGTTCAGGTCAGAAAGTCGGTAATTGCTGCAGGTGTTTTTTATTTTTATTTTCCAGATGTATTTGTGCCCATCATGTTGACAATGACATTGCTTTCAAATCGCTGAAGGGAATGTCAGATAGAGTCCATGGGTTCACAGCTGGTCATAAACATAAAGTCTACCTGACAACTTGCATGATAAATGAAAACATTCACACACATGCTCTCAGTGATCTCGAGGACATTTATTTGCTCGTAAGACATATATGTTTTCCCTTGGCCCCAGGCAATTTTCCATAAATATATAGTAGCTAAATCTGCAGCGCTCGGCGTGGTGCTGAAACGGACAGCAAGACCTTGCCTCACTTTAACCTGCACTTCTTCTTATTAAATGTCCTTTTCCATATTCTCTCTCCTGCCACACGTGTGATTCAGTAACTTAAAAGTACAGTTTGTGCCCAAAATAGGATGTTCTATACGTAGAAACAAATTGCATAATCATAAAGCCCCCTCAAGGAAAGTTAGATCATTGTTTATTCAAACGTGTTGTTTTTTATCCAATTAAAACGGCTTGTTTTAATCCGTGTTGTATTCTGTGCGCAGAATATTATTTAAGAACGTTTTTCTTAAATAATAGTCTGATATGTGAGTACACAAGCGGTTTATATAGAGGCAGCTTATATATAGGCTATAGCTTGATTAGACAACTGAATTACACTTGAGAGAACTGATTGTTTGCTTTAATATCTTCTATTGCACAGATATTGTCGCATCATTCTCCTGTTACAGTACAGTTATTACTTGGCAAGGTTTCATTTCATACAGGCTGTAATAAAAATGTTTCCAGAATACCACTGGTTTCTGTTTCACATAAAGCATGTTTGTGTCACTGCTCATATAAAGCTTCATTAGATCTGGAGAGGCACAGATGTTGATTTAACCCCCTCTCGCCTTGTTTCACACACCCTACCAATCCCAGCATGCAGCAGGAGGACTGGGCTGTTTTCCTGCTACCTAAGGGAGCACCAATGCATTAAGTGCATGGACAAATGCGTGTCACTCATTCATGCATACAGATGGATTAGAAAATGCTAGACCCACAAGCCTCACTAACGGTTTCTAACCACACGCAGATGTCTGAAAAAATAGAAGGGGAGAGCGTGAAAGAGCATTAGCGATAAAAAGAGAGTAATTTGTGGTTCTGTTTCGCTCGGATTGACATGCAGTGGTTGGAGGGACTGTGTATTTTATCTCAATGTGTGTTTGCCTGTTATCAGCAGAAGCGATTCCATGCTTGACCAGTCTGTCAACACCATTGACTGTTTTATTCTTTCTTTCTATTCTTTTACCTCTAATTACTGAGAGATGAGCAGCTTTTCCATCGCATTTCATCATCATTTCATCACTTGGTCCATCAGTTTATAAAGCATGTAAAAACTCTGCACTTATAATGGAAGTCTGTGGGGCAATGCAGTCTGGAGGGTTTAAAAACCAGAAATGTGAAGCTTGTGCTATAATCCTTATTTTAATTCTGACATACACCGTGTGTGTTATTTAAGTTATAAAGTTGTTTAACCCTTACGTTATGCCAATTTGACCCGCAAAACAAAATTGAGCGACCCTAAAAAGGACAGAATGCTCCCGTTTTTTTCTCTCGTTATAGTCGCCATGTTGCTCATCACAGTTCGGTACAGGCATCAGAAACGCGTCTCCTCGCAGCAGATCTGTGTTTGTGTGTGTGTGTGTGAGAAGGAGGGATTCCTGACACTGTTTTCTCTCCTTTACACATTTATAAGCTTTTTACAAGTTCTCAGCTGGTCAAAATACCATCCTATGTAGGATACGCACACACAATGAACATATTTATCCCAGAACACAGCATCGTTTTGGATGTTCGGTAAGTTCTGTTGCGAAATATACGTCATAAAAGCCGACCAGTCAGGTTGTGAACATATCCCTATGCCTTTAGGTCATCTTTATGTTCAGTGTTAAAATGCCAATGTGAATGCTAAGCGGACCAGGACTTAATGTTTTTTTTTTGGTCTGGACCAAACGAACCAAGCGACCCGAACTACAAGTGTGAACACACCCTTACTAAGTTTTGCGATAGTCAATTTACTGGTATTTTCACACCATTATTTTACACACCATTAATGTCTTAACCGATTTTGCACTTGACATTTTGACATGACATTGAATTTGAAAATTGTCAGCAATGTAACACTGTAGCTTATCCATGTTGTGGGAAAAAAAATAGATGCTGACACAGTCAATATTTCGGCCCTTAAAAAAACATTTAGTCCGAAACCGAAGATTCTTTTTTTTTTGGTCCCAAAATATTCTGACATTTCAATGCATCATTATTGAATACAAAAGGTTAGAACGTATTTTATCTCGCTAGACTCATTTTAAAATGTGTAAAGTTAAAATTTTGTGGCTGTTTTACATTTTATCCAAAGCATTATAGAGTGGTGCAGGCCAGGGATGACGTCAGAATTTGCCGCTGGTTCCTTTGAGATTTTCCTATGGGATTTTATAATGGGGGTTTTTAATTTATGAGTAAAACTAAAGCCTGTGGTAAGGATTACTTGACTATACTTTGACGTTCTGTTCTACAACGTAAATTACACTCACCCATTGTGAAAACGTAAATTTAAGCAGTTATGTTAATCTTTGTAAACGTATATTTCTAATAAGTAACTTGATAAGAAAGCTTGGGGTGTGAGTGTGTGCAGTGTATGTTCTAGCACAAAACGTCAAAGTATCAGGTTATGTTCACCACAGACCTTATTTTACTCATAAATTGAAAAACCCCATTATAAAACCCAATAGGAAAATCTCAAAGGAACCAGCGGCCGAATTAGACTTCCAGGTTTTGACGTCATCCCTGCACCACTTTATTGCCTTGCTCCATAGACTTTGCTTGAAACTGAAATACACAATTCTAACTTAAAAAAAAGGTCACAATTATTGTCTGTGGTAATCGACAGTATGTCACAGATGCTGTTGATAGAGCTTAATTAGTATTGAACCCCAGAACATTCCTTCAACAATGGTCCCAAATCTGTCCTTTAAGAGCTTTTGTCCTAAAGCCTCTTGATCTGGTTTGTACTCACAATGCATTGTACATCAGATTAAACGAATCTCGCCCAAACCACATGACCGAAGTTACGTCCCTGTGAACTGATTCTCACATGAGCGCATGAATAAAAGAAGAAAAGGAGGTGAAATAAAAGGAAGCTACTGTTTTCTTTAGCCACATAAACATGGTCTTTATTAGCCTTCTCTCACATGTTGGTTAAGGAGGTAACAGCTATTTGGTTTCCTGCCCAAAAGTTGCCTTTGGAGAGCTTTTGAAATGTGATCCTGGCTCAAATGGTGTGGCATGTATGTGTGTGTGTGTGTGTGTGTGTGTGTTTAGGCCAGCATCCATTTGTCCTTGCAGTCATTATCTCCACCTTAAACCATCCATCCATCCGTCCCTTTATCCCCCCTATTCTTTTGTATCATATCTTTCAAGCAGACAAAGGATTTTGCTAAAATGGATTTTGTGTGTGTGTGTCTATATGGAATGTTTGATCTGTGTGTGTGTGTGCACATCTCTGAGGGTGCATTATGTTTTTATTCTACTGTGTATGTTTGGGTTTTAAATCTTGCTCTGTTGGCCGGTTGGTTGTCTTAATACTCTCTTACTGTGTCATCACAGTTCACACTGCATCTACGCTGACATCAGGGGAAGAGAAAGTAAAAAAAAAAGAAAAAAAGATTTGCCTGCTTTTTTGTTGTTGCAGTGATCCATTTAAAAGATCTCAAATGAAAAGACTTTACTGTCAGTGCATCAGCATAGAATAAGTTTACTGTTTGTATTGCATATTTGCACAGCTGTTGTGGGTGGATATTTTTGTCTCTGACTTTGATATGATTAGACAATTCGCCATCAGGTACGTTCACACGTCAAAAACATTAAAGGAATGTGTACATGAGTGATGGAATATCTGTCAGAATTTGGGACCAGAACCTCAAATAATAATACTTGAAGAATGAAACTGCGAAGAAAAAATTCTTACTGGATAATTATGATTTGTTCCAAATTCGAACGGTATTTCTATTAGCAATCCTAAAAAAATGTCCCATCTTGGTGGTTGCTAGGGTGTTGCCAGAGAGTTACTAGGCTGTTGCTTACTGGTCTAGGATAAAGGAGCCATCCAAGTCTCTATTACAGTATATTGTGGTCCTTCCTTCAATGTAAATATATGGATTTTTTTTTCAACCATCAGATTGCTTAGAAAAGTAATACCACACCCCAACAATGTTGGTAGCACAACAAGACAGGTCGAGTTTAACACTTATCCTATCCACTTATTCCTATCCCTAGTGCAAAATATATTGCTGAATAGATCCAGTGTGCAGATTCATTTAAATCAATAATGCCCGGTACACATTGTATGATTTTGGCCTGTCCCAGACGAAAGATAACCAATCGTGGTGATTTCTGTGGTTGTGGCTCCTAAACTGTGTTCCCATGTCGTACAGTGAGAGGGGTTCAGAGACGGCCGTTGTCATGTCAGAGATATCCTGTGATAATTTTCTGACAGTGTCAGAAGTTTAGGATGATCATCTCACAGTGTGTTTGCTGCTATGACTTACGTTTACTGACTAACCAATAAAAATATAGCATGAAATGGCATATTGATCAATGCAACATGGCGCTAAAACTATTTACCTCAAGCTCCATTTGCAAAATTGCCATGCCAAGTTGGCCTCTTTTCCCTAGCAATGACCGCATTCATATTCCTTTCACTTCCTCCTCTTTTTTTCAGCTCACATAAAAATCACAATTGTCAAAGTGTGATTTATGTTGCTCTATTTGTTTACCACTAGCGCATGCTGATGACGTTTTATTCTTCTATACTAACTTGCGTCGTATCCTATGATTCAATAGCTGTCATCATCGTACAGTCTACGCACCCAAGTTTATTTAGATCCATGTCGTACAGTGTGATTTGTAATGATCTTATTATAGGATTGCTGAAATCACACAGTCTGTAGCAGGCATAAGACTGTATAGATCCTAGAAAATCCATCCATATGCCGCCTTATTATGGATCAGTGCTACTCTTCTGAGATTCCCTATGAATAATAGTGGGATTGAGGGGGATGGGGAGGAAAAGCAAGGGGGAGGTTTCTAATAAACATTCACTCGTCAATCCCCCCAGACTTTAAACAGATTGATCAAGCGTTAAAACCCGGGAGGGATCAATTTGGCTTAAATCAACAAGCATCTTCGAGAAAATGGACAGAGAGAAAGGAGGAGGCAGAGAGATGGCTGAAGAATGGAGAAGAAAGGTCCATTTCATTTGCTGGGAGGACTGATGGCTGGGTTGACCCGTGAGCTACGGATAATTGCTCTCGCAGAGGGCAAAGCTTTATCCCCCCCCACACCCACCCGCCATCATCTCAAGTGTTCTCATCTTCGTTCTCCACACCCACCCAGTGGTACCTAATTTCTTCAGTACTGTGGTCACTCTTGATTAATTTTTTTTAAATGGCCGGTCTGTCAGCTCCTCTCATCCCGTTGTATTAGCAAGTGCACAAGCCCGTGTCCAATATCTCTCCGTTAATTAGTGCTCCGCGAATGAAAGAAATGCACGATTGAGAAAGATAAAGGATGAAAGAGGATGATGTTGAAGAAAGAGACGGAGAGAAAAAAAGATAATAGAAACTGCTGAGAGAGTTGTGCTAATTAGAGATAATGCAGTTGGTTTGAATTGGATGGAAATTGATGGTCTTGTGTACTATATTCTAGTTAGTTGTCATTTTGTGGTTGGTTTTCTAAAGCATGTTATTGGTAAATAAAAGTATAAATAAAAAAAACAATATTAATATATTAAAATAATCTAGCTCTAATCTAAATTAAACCAGTCCTCTATTCTGTAATTCTGAACGGTTTGGGGCTGTTCCTCGTGTGTGATAGAGGTTTCTGATTGGCCAATGGCCTTGCTGAAGGCACCAGGAAGAGATGATACAGCTCCTGGTGGCAAAAAGCAATTACACTATTTGATTGCACTGATTTTTACATCTGTATTATCAGTCTCATCCAGCTCTACTCCAGGGTGCTCTGTGATGAACAGCTCTCTACATCCCACCCTGTCCCTCAAAATATTACCCATGGGCCATATATCTGACTCTAACTCTGTCTCTGTCCCTTCCTTTCACATCACTGTTCTCTTTCTGACACTTTTTGACTGCTTGGCCATTAACACAAACACTTCCTTCACCTGGAAGGGCTGTAGATGTGGATATTATAAAATTAGGTGGCTATTTAGGTTTACCACACAGTTTATTAGATTTTATAAGATACATTTTCTTTATGGTTGGTGTTAGCACAGTACAGTTATGGTACCAGAAGATAATACCTTGGTACTTTACTGTAACATATACCACAATAGAGAACAGAAAAACGTGTTCTTGTTTCCTCTAGAGGAATTTGATTCTTTCTTTGAGGGCTTGTGAAAAATATGTGCACTTAGGTCAGGAAGCAGATAGACTGGCTAAATCGACCGTCTGCTAGCTGTCTCACGTCACTGAGGTCAGATAAATCCCATCACATAGAGACTCTTTCACCTAGATATCATCATATAGAGACTGTGTCTGTTCCCCGAATTAGGACATACAAAAAACTCCTAAACCCATTTAAGGGTAAAAATGTAATTGATGTTCAACAAATAAAAAGCAGATATAATACAGATGTACAAATGATAAAGCTTAGGTTGCTGAATATTAGATCCCTTACTTCAAAAGCACTTATTGTTAATGATATGATTTCAGACTATAACATAGATGTGCTGTGTTTGACAGAAACCTGGCTAAAACCAAACAATTACATTACTTTAAATGAGTCCACCACGCAAATTACGGTTATAAACATGAGCCTCGTCTGAAAGGCAAAGGGGGAGGTGTTGCTGTAATTTATAGTAATATCTTCAGAATCACTGAGGACTTGAAGTCTAGTTTCAAATATAATTATTTTGAAGTGTTGGTGCTTAATGTAACACTATCTAGTGTAAATGATAAATCAGGTTTGAGATTTGTGCTCGCTACTGTATACAGGCCACCAGGGCACCATACAGACTTTATCAAAGAATTTGCTGATTTGCAGATAACGTCCTAATTGTTGGTGATATTAATATACATGTAGATAACGAAAACGATGAATTGGGATTGGCATTTAAAGACATTCTGAACTCTATTGGAGTTAGACAACACGTGTCAGGACCCACTCATTGTGGTAATCATACTCTAGATCTAATATTATCACATGGAATCAATGTTGATGCCATTGAAATTCTACAGCAGAGTGATGACATCTCAGATCATTATGTAGTCTCTTGTAAACTTCATTTAGCTAAGGCTGCAAAGCCGACTCCGTGTTACAAATATGTTAGACCTCTCACTTAAGTTTGCTTTATTAATAATATTACTGATCAGTTTCATCTCCTCAGCATCACAGATAGCTTAGAAAAAATCGATATTGCGACGGAAACTTTTGACTCTCTCTTTTCCAGCACTGCTCCTTTGCGCTTAAAGAAGATTCAAGAAAATAGTCCAAAGCCATGGTACAACGAGCACAATCAGGCCAATAAAGAAGAGTGTAGGGACTTTCTGATGCATGTTGCATACAAACATTTGTCTGTGGATTTGCCAACGTTTGCAAATGCCATGAATAAAATGCAAAGTGGATCACAGACTTTATGTCCTTGATTAAGATGCTTAACTCCAGGTTATTCCAGAGAGACCCTCCCTCTTTTAATTAAAGTGATTAGAGTGGAAGTGTCAGCTAATTGACATTAATTAGCAGTTAATTTTAAAAAAAGATTTGCAATATCAACAACGGGGCCTGCAACATTGTCATTGGTGTCATAGTTAGGGGTCACATGATTTTAGTTTTGCTGAGGTTCTGGCAGGTGTTGAGTTCATTTTTGCGCTTGAATTTAAAGTGATGGACTTGAGGTAATAGTTATAAATTCATGTATTTTGGTTCATTCAGGGATGCTCAATATTTTTCTGATTTCAATAAAAACAATTTAGATGTTACAATTTTTTCAGTGTCTATTATAAAAATAATATATTATGATATAAATCAAATAACTGAGATTATAGGAGTTCAATTGACAAAATGTTCAAGGGCAAATACACATGGATATTATACCAAGTATACCAATTATACTTTTGACTAGATTTTCGGTGAGACTGATTTATCGCTTATTCGCTAATTTTAACATTGGGTGAAATGTCTGCCTATGTCAACAATAAGGTTGCATCTTTCCTGTCTGTGTCTTACTTTCTCTCTCTGGCTCTGAGGTGTGTTTAAATCAGATGGACTACTGCTCTCATTTAATGTTTTACTTATTTACACTCCCATAAGCGCTAGGCATCAGTTATGTTTTCTAGAGGTCATGCATTATCTCTGTGACTCTAATCTCTGCGCTGTGACACATTGGTTCTCTCTCCTGCTTGAGTGTGTGTGTGTTTGTGAGGTCCTAGTGTATCACTGACCTTTTAACATGTCTGTTCTCATAATCCATTCTGAAAGAGTCCAAACCACCTTATCTGTGATAAGAAAGGATTTCTTGTATACTGGTGAGTGTGTGTGAGAAAGAGAGTGAGGGAGGAAAGCGAGAAATACACTGTCAGGCGATGTCAGAGTAAACAGTCCTATTGGTTTTTGAACTCAAGCTGAAGCTTCAAAGTCACCCCCAGGATTTGCCCTCGCTGACTCAAGGCTGTATTGAATTATATAATCCCCCTCTGGACCAAAAATAAAGACTGTTAAAAATTAAATACATTAAAGACATCAGCCAATGCTCCTTCTGAGTTAGCAAACCCTGATAGATTGAACCCTGTGAACCATCTTAAATTTCCAGTCTGTGTGTCAGTCAGAATCTGTCTGTCATGTGTGAAATATGATGTGGAAATATGAACTGTTGAGGTGTCTTCCTTTAGAAATGTGGGTGGAAAATCAAAGTACATGCTGGAAATGTGTTGGGTGCTATTTGACATTGTGAGATGTCTGTTTATATACAGTATAATTCAATTTGACAGACGCTATGAAAATTACCTTGAGAATTAAATAGTGTTTTGAGTGAATATTTAGATCTTTTTGTATATGTTTCAGAAATACTATTTGATATATTTAAAAGCAGAATCAACCTGAATGACCCATGCACTTGTTTGTTCCTGAAAAAAGTCCCATAAAAGCACAATATTTCAAGTGTTTGGTACTTACTATTTATAACATTTGCCAGTTGCAACATTAATTTTTGTCTTGAAAAATAGCAATGGCAGACAGATGAAGAAAGTGTTGAAGAGATGGTTCATTCGATTGAATGCATAAAGGGCTGTAGGTTTTATTCTGTTCTCTGTTCTGCGTCTAAACGGCCAGTCTGGACAGCACACAATGCAGACGGGTAATTGGCATAGCTGTCAGGGAGAGTCTGATAACATGGCAATTAAAGCAAGTGAATACAGTGAATGGAGAACGTAAAGCAGCATTCAGAAAGAGAGAGAGAGAGAGAGAGAGAGAGAGAGAGAGAGAGAGAGAGAGAGAGAGAGAGAGAGAGAGAGAGAGTGAGAGAGTGAGAGAGTGAGTGAGAGTGAGAGTGAGAGTGAGAGTGAGAGTGAGAGTGAGAGTGAGAGAGAGATAGAGAGTACATTTTGGGTCCTTTGAGGAGTTAGGTGAGTCCATAAAGATATAACCTTTCTACTCTCTATGAGACTGTCTGTGTGGATGAGACAAGAGAGAGAAATGTTCTCTGTGGAGAGTAATTGCTAAGGCAATTACTATTGCTCATTCTTGGATTTGAACAAACCACTAACTCGCCCCGCACCATTTGTGTGGACATGAAGGATATTGTCAGATTATTTGATTGTATTTTTAATTGATAGTTCACCTCAAATTGAAAATTTGGTCATCATTTACTCACCGTCATGTTGTTCCAAACCTTTATGACATTCTTTCTATTGTGTAACATAAAAGAAGATACTTTGAAGTATGTTGGTAACCAAACAATTGACTTCCATTGACTTCCACAAAAAAAAAAAAAAAACTGGTTCTCACTCCTTCATCGTTTGTTTCTGTGTCTTGTTAGTTATCCCTGTGTATATAAGCCCCAGTGTTAGCTGTGTTTGGTTTTCAGTTGTTGTTTGTGTATCCTCATTGTCTTGCTCTCTTGTTTACTGGCTCCTCATGTTCCATGTTTTGTTTTGTATAATAAAAATACGCCTGCACTCAGTTCCACACTCCTGCCCACCTTTCCTTGCCCTCTCCCTGTAACAGAACAACTGAAAACCAAACACAGCAAACACTGGGGCTTATATACACAGGGATAACTAGATTACAAGAGGGGAACCAAAAGCACTACAAAAGGACTACAAAACTAGAAACAGGAAATAAACCAAACACTAAACTAAACATTCAGTAAAAGACCAAATGAGAGACATGGCATTTTCTTTATCATTACTTAATAATTCGATTTTGTTTTGTTTTCTGCCAGACAGCTGCAGAAAAAAAGCCAAACACACTAAAATGATCATAAAAATGTTCAAGTCTTCAGAAGCTAAAACATATCTACATAATACTTATTAAAATTATTGTAATTATTTAATTGTAATTATTGTGGACCCTGGAGCGCACCGGGGTAAGGAACCCGAGACTGCCTGGAGGAGGTGGTCTGAGTTCGGTTGCACTCGAACTGTGCAGCGATTCGTGTGAAGCAACACTTGTTCAAGAAGAAAAGTAACCGGCTTATGCGTTGTAGCCGATAACGATGTAGCCTATTTAGTTAAATAAAACACATGTAAGGGATGATAGTGTCGATGAACAATCACGTTCGGACTCGGACTGCAGCAAACGTTGCCCGGTGTAAAAACGCCCCTAATAACAAAAATAAAGTTCTATTTAAATTTCTGGCAAATGTAAAGACCCTTTCACACCAAAAGTGAATGAATAAGCCTCAGGCTGAATGAAATGTAAATTCACGCCTGTACACTAGAAGGCGCAGCTCAAACAAACCTTTACGCTGTGCTGCTGTTCTGATCACAGATGAGTAAGACGCAGGAGAAGAAAGATCAACACCAGAGAATGGCCGTTTCTCAAAACCAAGAATGCAAAGAACGGACTTGTGTTCTTGGGGAGAACGCTCTTGCTAGTTGTTCTTGGAAGAATAAACTTACAAGGTGACGAGCACACAGAACGCTGCTGACAGTTTGAGGCGATGTGTTCTTGCTGGTATTGCGCAATACCCCCGCACAGCGCCGTCTTCAGTACGCAAACATAACAAGAATTATTGATGATAACAGCCAGGTTTTTAGCATGACTGGCCGGTTGGCTCGCTAGCTACACCCGCGTGCGCTTATGGAGATTGTTCACTACCGAAAATGTTTGAGCATATTTTCGATTCGCCATAAATTTTCGTAAAAATGGCAATATTTGAAATCAACACAGTAGATTTCTCGCATCAAATGTTCTCAGAAGTGAATTTAGTGATGAAATAGCATAGGAAATTGTAGAAAAACGACCTACTGTTGTTCTGCCTTTCTGCTCCCCGCTCCTTCCTTGAATGCCGAAATGAATGCTGGGATATTTCTGCCGTCAAGTTCACACAAGTTACCAACCGATGCATCCCCGGTAAAATGGGCGTGTCAAGAACACTTCTGGGATTTTTAACCGTTCTTGCCAAAATGCAAACTTGTGTATTGAGACAGTACTTGGGCAGCGACTGATGACGTTTCACAAGTCCACAAGAACACAAGTACAGACAAGAACGCATATTGAGAAACGGCCAATGTCTAATATGGGGAGAAGTTTCACTGGCAGTAAACTTCCGGGTTCCGAACTGGTTGCAGTTCCACTCTGGCTCCATATGAGGGCGCTCACAGGACGAGTGCAGAATGAATGGAGAGGTTTATGGAGCTATACCCCTCAAAACCCACTTTTCTCAGGATATAATTTTTTGTCTAGTAATTTGAATGTTGTTTTCGAAAGGAGATGCAAAGAAATTACAGATTACCGGGTGTTAGATTTTTTAGAGTCACTCATTTGCTTTAAAAAGTCTTTTAAAATGGCAATGACGTCATACACATCGTACGACCAGAGAACGACTCGGTTACTAACGTAACCTCGGTTCCCTGAGAGGAGGGAACGAGTATTGCGTAAGTAGCTTACGCTATGGGAAAACTCCTTTTCTCGAGAATATTGAAGTCTTTATGTAAAACGCATTGCAGCTGCACAGCTGACAGCAATGAATGAAGGCAGCTCGGTCATTGGCTGTGCTGCGGCAACTTGCTCGAACCAATGACGGGGCGACTCTGAATGCGCGACCAATGAGCGCGCTTCGCGCCCGCGCGCGTCAGAGCCCGCCAAGATGGGCGTGGCCAAGAGCTATATATTGGGCGCCCCGTCATGAGAGTTCTTTAGGTTAAAACGACTGAAGCGAACTAACCAAGCACAAGCACGGCAGCTTACGCAATACTCGTTCCCTCCTCTCAGGGAACCGAGGTTACGTTAGTAACCGAGTCGTTCCCTTTCGAGAGGTCTCTCCTATTGCGTAAGTAGCTTACGCTATGGGAACACCATGCAAAACGCCGTGCGTGCTGAACTTCGCCTTATGATAGCCAGAGGCAGGTGCCTGAGCTAAAAAAGCAAAGTTATCATCCAACTAGCCGGCAGAGGCGAGCTTTATATGTGGGAAAGAATACAGAGCGGCTAGAAGGCGCTCAGTGTGACACAAGCACATACATAATCTAGATACGAAGTCGTAGTTCAACTAGCATCATGCTGATAGTACATTGGAATGCAGTGTCGGGACCTGTAGGTTGTAGAACCTGATAAATGTGCACGGTGAGGCCCAGCCTGCCGCCGCACAAATATCCTCGATCGGTATCCCGCTCGACCATGCCCAGGAAGAAGCCACACTCCTGGTGGAGTGTGCTTTGACTCCCCAGGGGCATTGAAGTCCCTTAGCTTCATAAGCCAGCGCTATAGCTTCAACTATCCAGTGAGAGATTCTCTGCTTTGAAACGGCGGAACCTTTCGTACGGCCGCCAAAGCATACAAACAGTTGTTCTGTCTGTCTGAATAGGGCAGAACGCTCCAAATACACTCTGAGAGCCCTAACGGGGCAGAGTAGATTAGCGTCGTGTTCGTCTGCTGGGGACGATAGCGCAGTTAGGGAGATAACCTGTGCTCTGAAGGGAGTGGTGAGCACTTTAGGAATATACCCATGTTTCGGTCTAAGGACGACCCTGCAGTCGTTAGGTCCGAATTCTAGGCAGGCAGCGCTTGTCGAAAGCGTGTGCAGGTCGCCCACTCTCTTGACCGAGGCGAGTGCCAGCAAGAGCGCAGTCTTGAGCGAGAGCTGTTTAAGGTGCACGGTTCGGAGTGGTTCGAACGGAGGCCCTTTAAGAGCGTCTAGGACAGTAGCTAGGTCCCAGATCGGCACTGAGGGGGGGGCGTGAAGGGTTCATCCTCCTAGCGCCCCTTAGGAAACGAATAATTAGGTCGTTTCTTCCCAATGGACGTTCCATTACAGGGTCGTGTGATGCTGTGATGGCCGCCACATATACTTTGAGCGTGGAGGGGGCGCGGCCCGCCTCCAGAAGCCCTTGTAGAAAAGCGAGTACGTTCGTAATCTCGCATGTTTCAGGGTTCAGGCCCTTGGCATTACACCAGACACTGAACACTTTCCATTTCTGGGCATATAAGCCTCTCGTGGAGGGCGCCCGCGCCTCAGCGATGGTTTTTAGTGCTCCGCTCGTGAGGTTCCTGGGAACCCGTTGAGGGGCCATGCATGAAGGGCCCACAGATCGGGGCGGGGATGAAATATCATCCCGTTGGCCTGACTGAGGAGGTCTGGCCTCAGTGGAATCGGCCGTGGTGCAGATTGCATTTGCATCAGATCTGGAAACCATGTTTGGTTCTTCCAGAGTGGGGCTATCAGCAGCACTGCGTTTTTCTCCTCTCTGACCCGACTGATGACCTGCGGTAGCATCGCGATTGGGGGAAAGGCATATAAGGGACGGCTCGGCCAGCTCTGGGCGAGCGCATCCATGCTTTTCGTGAAGAAAAGAGGGCAGTGCGCGTTCTCCTTGGAGGCGAAGAGGTCGATCTCCGCTTTGCCAAAGGTTTTCCATAACCAGTGAATCGTCAGCGGGTTGAGAGCCCATTCTCCTGGGAGAATTTTGTCTCTGGATAGCATGTCCGCCCCCTGGTTCAGGGCACCTGGCACATGCGCTGCTCTCAGCGAGCGCAAGTTGTGCTGGGACCATAAAATGAGTCTCCTGGCCATTGAATGCATGGAGCTCGACCTGAGTCCACCCTGGCGATTTATGTACGATACTACCGTCATGTTGTCCGTTCGGACCAAGACGTGTTCGTTTCTCAGCTGTGGGAGCAGGGCTCTGAGAGCCAAAGGGACCGCTTTCATTTCCAGACAGTTTATGTGTAGGCGCTTCTCCGGGTTTGACCAAAAGCCGGAGACAGGCCTGCCCTCGTAAAGGGCCCCCCAACCTATTTTGGAGGCATCTGTCGTTATCATCTTTCTCCTTGTGTTCACACCCAGACTCACGCCTGACTGGTACCAGTCGGCGGCTTTCCAGTGCGTCAGGGCTTTTATACAGCCGTGGTTCGCTCTGATTAAAAGGTGGCCCGAACGCAACGCGTGAGTAGGGACGCGGCTCTTGAGCCAGCGTTGGAGAGGGCGCATATGCAACAATCCTAGCTGGAGTACGGCCGATGCTGAGGCCATGAGACCGAGCATCCTCTGAAACCGCTTGACGGGGGCGAGCGCGCCCGCCCTGAATGATGTTGCAAGGCGCCGGATGGTGAGCGCGCGCTCTGATGAGAGACGCGCTGTCATTTGCATCGAGTCTAGAACTATTCCTAGGAAAGAAATCCTCTGGCTGGGAGATAGTATGCTTTTTGCAAAATTGATTCTTAGACCCAGGCATTCTAAATGGCTGATAATCCAAGATCTGTGTGTTATTAACTGACTCTCTGATTGTGCTAGAATCAGCCAATCGTCGAGATAATTCAGTATTCGCACTCCCCTTCGCCTTAGGGGGGAAAGTGCTGCATCCATACATTTCGTGAATGTACGGGGAGCCAGGGACAGGCCGAACGGAAGTACTGTGTACTGGTACGACTGTCCCTCGAAAGCGAATCTCAGAAACGGCCTGTGATGAGGCGCTATTGGAATGTGAAAGTAAGCATCTTTCAGATCCACTGAGAGAAACCAATCTCCTGGGCGTACTTACGCGAGGATATGCTTGGTTGTTAACATTCTGAACGAGCGAATCATTAGTGCTTTGTTCAGGTGTCTGAGATCTAGGATGGGGCGGAGACCGCCATCCTTTTTCGGGACGAGAAAATAGCGGCTGTAAAAACCTGCCTCGCTCAGAGAGGGGGGAACAGTTTCCACAGCGCCCTTTTCTATTAGTTTGCGCACCTCGGTGCGTAGAACATGTGAGCACTCTTTTCTCACTTTCGTCTCGACCACAGTCGTAAAACGTGGTGGTCTGCGAGCGAACTGGAGCGAGTATCCGTGCTTTACTATATTCAATACCCATTTCGGCATATCTGGAATATTTTCCCATGCCGCTGCGTGTACAGATATGGGCTGAATACAGGCTAGGGGCGGGCCGCTGTGACGCAGGGACCCGGCCAGCGAATCGCCTGAGCTCATAGCTCTCAGAGGCGCGGGCGCGCGCTGAGCAGCTGAGTGAATGGGCGCGTGTGTGATTACAGCAGCGCGCGCTGTGTCTGTAAAACTCGCAGCCTGGGCTGGGGTTGTGTTTGACACTGTAAGGACAGTGTTTATAAGTGGGGGTGCATAAACAGTGGTAGGCACACGCGTCACTTTTATAATGTTTCCCGCTTTTACTGGGGATGAATTTATAACTGTGTGAACAGTGCTTGTGTGTAGTGGTGCGTACATGACCGTAGGCACGTGATCTACATTCATGGGGTGCGCAGCTTGAGCTGGGAATGAATTTGGCACTGTTTTGACAGTATCTGGGAATGCACACTTTGTGGACATGTGAACCCTTAGTGACACAGACAGAAAAAGACTCTTTTTGTGTTTTCTGTGCGTCGCCGTAAAAACGGCGTTTGTTTGCAGGTGAGCGAGCTCTGTGACTGGCCCATTGACTGCTGTATGAACATATCCAGCCGCCTGTAAGGGGACTGGGTAATGCTTGAGCTTTTGCAGAGGGAGTGGTCCGGCTTTTGCGAGACACGCACTCTCTCTTTTCATTCTTGTGGCTAGGACGGCTTTCGAGGCTCGGGGTTCAGCACAATCTTGGGCCGAGGACCCCGTCGCTCAGAAGGCGGCTTGCGGTTGTGAGAGCGCGAGCGGCGTCGAGCGTCAGCCTGAGGCGCGGGCTGAGAGGCGGTGGGGGCTGTTCTAGCCCGCTGCGGCTGCGGCGGCCTCTGTCTGCTCTGCGATGAGCTGGAGCGCTTGGGCAGGAAATGCCGCATAGCTTGTGAAGCATTCTGGGCCTCAGTGAAGCGTTCGGCGAAACCCTTAACCGCCGGTCCAAACAGCCCGCTGGTGGAGATAGGCGCGTCGAGAAATGGCGCCTTATCCGCGTCCTTCATCTCAGTCAGAGTCAACCACAGATGGCGCTCGAGAACAGTCAAATTAGCCATGGCACGGCCGATAGACTGGGCGGTGGCCTTCGTGGCTCGCAGGGCTATGTCAGTCGCGCTGCGTAGGTCCTTAAAGGCTTCGGGTTCGGGGCCAGACTCGTCCATAGAGCGGAGAAGCTTGGCTTGGAACACTTGAAGTACCGCCATAGAGTGAAGCGCTGATGCAGCTTGGCCGGCGGCGGCGTAGGCGCGACCGGCGAGAGCTGAAGTAGTGCGGCAGGGCTTCGAGGGGTGGGAAGCTTTGGCTTTCCATCCGGTGGTGGAGGGCGGGCAGAGATGATTGGCCACGGCCTCCTCGAGGGGCGGTGTTCCCTCGTAGCCTCTTTCCTTCGCGCCGTCCACAGAGGAGAGCGAGGAAGAAAAAGAAGGCTTTAGGCGCGCAGAGTGGGGGGCTTTCCACGACTTGGTGAGTTCGTCGTGAACTTCCGGGAAGAAGGGAGAAGGCCTTTGCCGAGGGGCCTGCTGGCGCCCCTGCAGAAACCACTCATCCAGTCGGCTCCGGGTTGGTTCTTCGGGAGAAGACCAATCGAGCCCGAGGTCTTCCACGGCCTTAGAGAGAACACGGATAATCTCGCTATCCATGGTGGAGCCCCCGCTCGCGCTAGCTAGCGTCGACGGGGCGGGGTCGAGAGTGGAGCCCGGCCAGTCGTCCGATGCAGCGTCGATTGACAAGCTGTCATCCATTCCCCCGTCGTCCTCGGACGCGCCGAAAGTCACAAGGCCCACCGCTCTGCTAGAGGGGTGTGGGTCCGGCTGGGTGAACTGAACCGGCGGTGGGGAAGGCAAGAGCGGCGGTGAAGCACGCGGAGACTGGCTCGGCGTGACGTCACTGAGCTCAGGTTCAGGAAGCCTCTGTGAGCGGCGCTTTTTCTTAGTGCGCGGCTCGAACAGAGGGATGGCGGCGATGGGCTCGCTCACGGCGAAAGCGGCGAGGCGAGCCCGCAGTGCGGAGAGACCCAGGTCGTCACATTCGGGGCATCCGCCCTTGGTCAAAGCAGCTTCTGCGTGGTCCCGGCCCAGGCAGCGAGAGCAGATGATGTGACGATGCCCGTCCGGGAGAAGGTCTCTGCACGACGCGCAGGAAGGCATTTGAAACAACGCCTTGGAAAATTTGCTCTTTTACAAGTGTCGCAGAGCGAACAGATGTAAATACTTGCGTGAGCAGTACGCCGGATGGCTCAGTAGGATCGCGTTAGAAGGCGGCTGAAGGTGCCGACGTCCTCGTAGCAAATCCCGCTGGTATGCTTTTCGACGGCGAAGCTTCAATAATCCGGAGGATCCAGCGCAGAAGGTGTTCGCTGAAGGAGATTAAATCTAAAGAACTCTCATGACGGGGCGCCCAATATATAGCTCTTGGCCACGCCCATCTTGGCGGGCTCTGACGCGCGCGGGCGCGAAGCGCGCTCATTGGTCGCGCATTCAGAGTCGCCCCGTCATTGGTTCGAGCAAGTTGCCGCAGCACAGCCAATGACCGAGCTGCCTTCGTTCATTGCTGTCAGCTGTGCAGCTGCAATGGGTTTTACATAAAGACTTCAATATTCTCGAGAAAAGGAGTTTTCCCATAGCGTAAGCTACTTACGCAATAGGAGAGACCTCTCGAAAGGGAACTGCTTTACGGCAATCCTTCAGTCACTTTGGTGCTTTCGCGATCTGCACTTTCTTTTCTCTCGAGGCATCGACAACACAGCTGACACAGGTAAATACACGTGCTAGAAGAGTTTTTGTTTTGTTGTTTTAAAAGACCACGCCGAAAATACTTCGGATGCCACGATGCGTTCATTAGCAGAATACTAGCGTGTAATGGGCAACAACAACTCAACCTGTAAGAAATCGAAAGGACATAAGTACTCGTTCATTCAACTTTGGACCTATGACCCATGTTGAACTTGCAAAATCTACATTCAAATATGAGATTTCTCAACGGCAATTGTGTGAAAGAGACAAATTTAGCCATCTAGCTCCATAGACTCCCATTCATTTTGCACTCGGGCGATCGCCCCCCAGTGGAACTCTGATGGACCTACAACCAAAATTCAGTACAATAGGGCTTAATAGGGAGTGGCCAGGCTTTCCTTAGACGGCTTTGTCAACACTTAATTCAGCCGTAAAACAACTAAATGAAACACAATTGTGATATTTTAAGTTTTGCTTATTGGAATGGTTGAATTGGATCATGTGGGACAGCAAAGACATTGGATAAAAAAGTAAAGTAAGTTTAAATGCATAAAGTACATTTGTGTTATTTAAGATATTTAATTTTTGCAGGTTTGTATCACTGTTTTTATTCAGTCTGATGAATATTGAATCAGTTATTGTGCAAGAGAGATACGTAAATGCTCACATTTAGTCTAGAACAACAATAACATCATGTTCACACAGCTCACACAACACCTCTGAACTCACTCACCCTTTCTCTCAACAGGAGAGCTGTCAGTCAATACATGAAGAAACATTTTGTTGTAAATTTAAGAGTTATGCATTACTTACATGTCCATGTTTCCCCCACTAAATTAAATTTGATTATCAATGGAAAGCACACTCTCTTTCTCCCGGCATTCTAAGAGACGGCCCACTCATACTCATGTTGGAACATGACATGGGTGAGTAAGTAATGACAGAATCTAAATGTTTGGTGAAACTATTCCTTTTGAAAATAGTTATAGGTGCAGGATAGAGTTAAAGTGGAGAAAAAATAGAAAAGAGAGGAGGGGGGGGGGGGATGTTTGAAGGAGAGAGAGAAATGAATAAGAGAGTTGGGGCTTGTTGTTTTTAATGGATGTGGGTGAGATAATTTGTGGAGAGATTCAGCACCCAGGACTGACCCCTGCATGTTACAACAGTAATTACACACACACACACACACACACACACACACACACACACACACACACACACACACACACACACACACACACACACACACACACACACACACACACACACACACACACACACACACACACACACAGATACACACACATACACACACACACACACACACACACACACAGACAGACCCCATACAAAAATGTAATATATGGCCATATATGTACTTAGATTTTAAATAGCATGACATATATCTATACATATATTTGACTTATCTGAGAACACAATATATGCCTGCAACATATATGAACATTTATGTGTCCAAACATGTGAAGAAAATATTTGAGTTAATCCATATATGATACCATATATCTGCATATATTACAGTATAGTATTGGTTTCTCGCATATATGGACAACATTAAGTATAAATATGTGACATACATATATATGGGAAAATATATGGCACTTACATGAAAACGGCCATTTTTGCTATATTTTGAAATATATGTTTCATATATGTCTGTGTTTTATATATATGAATTTTGCATATATTCTCATATAGGCAGCAGACATACATGGGCACTGACATTATATATGTAATTTAGATATATTGACATATATTACATTTCTGTATGGGACAGAGCGAGAGAGGATGACAGCTAAAATATGGTGGAAAAAGTTTCTCCCCGTGTACAGAAAAAGAGAGGTAAACTGACACTGATGTGTAGCAGCACCTCCTGTGAGGATCTGAACTGAGGCGGCCTCTTTGCACCTAGACATTTGATCAGTAAGCAGATTGCAGTTCAGTAAAAACACACACACACACACACACACACACACACACACACACACACACACACACACACACACACACACACACACACACACACACACACACACACACACACACACACACACACTGAGACGTCCCGCTGTTTGTAGGAGAGTGTGTGTTCGGCTGTACTCTGTTGTTCATTACTTTCACTCTCTGTCTTGAGTTCTGTTTGTCCTTTTATTGTTCTCTCTCTCTCTCTGGTGTCCAGAGATGAGTCTCTCCTCCTCTCATTTGTTGGTTTGTGTCATCTTTCCTTCCTTCCTTCCTTCCGTCCTTCCTTCCTTCTTTTCTTTTTTAATTTTGTATTGTTCCATCCTTCTTTCTTTATTTTTATTTAGTCATTAATTACCCCGTTGTTTCTTTCTTTTGTTCCTTCCTCACTTCTTATATTTATTCCATCCATCCTTCCTTTCCTTCATTTGTTTATTCTTTCCTTTCTTGCTTATTTTCTCTTCCATCCTTTATTCATTTGTTTGTTGTTTGTTTCCTAATTCTTCAGTTATATCCATCCTTCATTCATTTGTTTGCGCGTTCTTTCTTTCTTTCTTTCTTTCTTTCTTTCTTTCTTTCTTTCTTTCTTTCTTTCTTTCGTTCATTTCATTTCACTTCATTATTTTCTTAATTTTGTTCTTTCAATTCTTATTTCTTCCATTTCATTCTTCCATGCCTGCCTTTCTTCGTTCTGTTCCCTTGTTCCTTTCTTTCTTTCTTTCTTTCTTTCTTTCTTTCTTTCTTTCTTTCTTTCTTTCTTTCCTTCATTCATTTGTTTGTACCTCCCATCCTTCATTATTTTCTTTATTTTCTTCCTACTTTCCTTCCTTCCTTCATTTTCTTTATTCCATCCTTTTTTATTTTTTTAATTCCTTCATATCCTTTCCTTCATTTGTTCATTCCTTCTCTTACCTTCCTCTTCTGTCCATTAGTTTGTTTGTTCTTCCCATCCTTTCTTTTCTTTCCTTTTCCTTTATTGTTCCTTCCTTCCCTCCTTTTTGTTCCTTTATCTCATTTATTAATTTGTTTGTTTGTTTCATCGTTGGTTAGTTCATCAATCCTACCTTTCTTTCTTCCTTCTGTTCCTTCCTCCCTTCCTTTATTTGGTCCGTCCACCCTTTTCTTCATTTGTTCGTTCCTTCCTTACTTAATACATAAAGTAAAAACTTGAAGAACATTAATAAAATCATAAATATTCTTTTGCAGTGCTTCATTGTGGTCTACAAATGAAAAATACTGTTACTATGCCAGCACTGAAATGAGAAAAGGCTTTAGAGATTTTTATTCATATCTGATTTATTTGGTATCAATTTTCACTGTCCGTTTTCCTAAAATCTGAGCGTATTTAAGCCAAACTCATCTGTCACTGGACTGATCATAGTCTAACAGACATGATTTCAGTCATAATGTAACTTAATTTTGACAATTCAAGAGAAGCACCCAGTCAGCTACAATGTCACATTGAATAAATACATTGACTGTAAAAGAGGAATAACAGCATTAAACACCTTCAATTAGTTACACATGATAGCATGTTAACTTTGACAGCTACATACGTACATAATTCATAAATGGATAAATAATTTATCCATTCAAAGATAAAAACACTGTTTCATAATTGGTACTGTCACATTGTAGTTGACATTTATGTAGTTTTTAGTTTTCATCCACAGACGCACACTTCCCAAGTCAATACTGTCGATACAGTATCGAATGCAGCCAGCGTTGAGTACATTGGACAGTAAAGTAGAGGTTAGCTCCATTGATCTGTCAGGAGAGTCTGATTGGCTTATATTTTTGTGTTTATATGCGGCAGGACGTTAGATCACTATACGTAAGCTCTTCTCTCCTATTTCAACAATCTTGAAATGCACAGTAACAAGCTCTGTGCTCTGGACGGTGGCTGTTCTTGCCCTTTCTGGTCCCAGCCGTGGGCAGGCTGGACCGGTTGACTACTGTTGTTGAATTGGGGTGAAGGTAGGCTGGCGGGGCAGGCCCATGAGGAGACAGAGGGTAATGGTGCTTCAGCCTGGCACTGCTCCAGCATACAGAGCTGCCATACAGAGTTTCATCGAAGGTACAATTATTTTCTTTTTCTTTTTTAACTTACTATTGGTTGGATGAGTTCTTTTAATGTTTGTCCCAGAGGAAGGTGTTTTTGATTTCAATGCTCAGGAGACCTAATTTAGCTGTCCGTTATGTTTCATAATATGTATCGTGTGTCAAAATCGTATCTGATGTTTCTACTGAAATTCCTTTAGGGAGAAATACAAATGTATATTATGAGACTTAGAGAGTTATAAAATGAATGTGGATAAAATAGCTCAGATAACTGGGTCTTTTGATTGGATGTGAATTTGAGTTGAAATTTCTGACTTTGGTAGATCTGAGCGATCTCTTCTGAAGAGATTATATAATATTTACTTCCTCTATGATTTGTGCATTTTCAAAATTGTCAGTCTTCCTATTCAGCCTATGTGTTAATCATTTTGTATATTTGCATAAATATAAATATGCACAGTAATGGGACTGTATTGGGTCATCACTTGATGACTAATGTAACATGAATCAAAAACACTTGAGAATCCATTTAATAATTATGGCCTGGAAACTAAGATTAGCAAGGGGTAAATGAAAAAAAAAAAAAAGTTATGTAAACACATTTTACATAATTTTTTTTTCCAGAATTTACAGAATTTCTTCAATTACCCATGAAGTATATTTACTGAATAATTTAAGGCAACGGGTTCCCTCACTTTTTTCAAGTTAAGCCAACTCATTACTTTTAACAGTTTTAAAAAGTACTTAAAAACAGTAATGTGACCACACCTTTATACTGAGATATTATGGGGTAACTCCAGCTTGGAATAGCTGGCCAATTTTCGCGAAGTGTGCAAATACTGACAGGCTCGCGGGCAGTATAAAATGCATGGCCTCGACAATTGCGTCAGAATCTCTTTCTTCAGGCTGTCATCGTTGAAGTTGATCGTCGTTGACAGCACCTGAGGACTAGTTACCTTTTCTCCCTCGCATCCGATGGCTAACCTTTGGCGGGTTTGTGCGGGCCCCATCAACCCGCCCCACACCAATACGAGTGTGCGCCGCCTGCCTGGTCCCTGACCACGCCAATGCGGCCATCTTGGACTCCATGTGCGTGCACTCGAGAGGGTTTTTGCTATTACGGGGTCGAGGCCCACTGCCGCCAGCTGGTGGGCCCTCCCCCACCCAGAAACGACGGTGACGACGAGGCCTGGGGCCATAGTCCTCTGCTGTCACCACGCGTCAGTCCTTTTCGCGGACGCGCTGGACTCGACGCAAAATGCTCCAGTAAAAACAAATAAGTCTGGTATCTCCAGTTGAGCCGCCGGCAGGCTACTTCGAGGAGGAGGACTCCGTTCTTCCACGACATCCAACTATGTATATTCACAGTTGTTGTCGCTACGGCCGATGACGCTGTGCTTATTTATATACTGATATGTGATTATGCTGTTATGCTACTCTGTATTGTTCAGTACAGCCTAAGATTCTAGCTGATATGCAATTCTGGTGAACTTGAGCTGAGCTGCTCATTGGTCTGCCCATGCCTATCAGCTGTAAGCACTCCCAGAGGAGCGACGCTATTGGCTGTTGTTCTACTCTGTGATTGGTGTAAATGGTTCCAGGATACTGATGTTGACCCGAAGGTTCCCCCCGTGTCAGATGTTGGCGCTTCCTGCAGCACAGACTGGAAAATAATATGATTGCACCCACGCTGAAGGAATACGCTACTGCTTCGTTTCGTTCCCCGGTTACGGGCAAACAATCGGAAGGTACGCTCTGGTGGTCAGATTCTCAGGGGAGTGAGGTGTCCTTCACGGCCACGAGTGTTACTCTCCACCCGAGACGGGGCTACGTGCCTAAAGCACAGGATGTTTCTCTGCCCGCTTATCTGCTGAGCTGCCATCCTCGCGTGACACTGACTCTCTGAGCACTGTTTGACCTGTCAGAGTTTTGCGGATGTATGTGAATCGCGCGGCCGCCTTCCTTCAGTCGGGCCAGCTTTTTGTGTGCTTTGGTTGCTGTACCAAGGGAAAGACGTCAACTGTCTCAAAATAGTGACTTTCTCACTGGATTGTGGACGCTGTCGCACTGGCTTACGCTTGCCAGCAGAAGGTTGTCCCGCCTAACATATGAGCTCATTCGACGAGTGCTGTTGCCTCTTCGTGGGCCTGGTCTAGAGGTATGTCTTCCAGGATTTATATTTTGTTGCTGGCTGGTCTTCTCAGAACACCTTCGCCAGATTTTACAAGCTGGATGTACCATCTGTGGCATCTCAAGTACTTTCGGTGAGTTAAATTCCTTACTCGTGTATTGTGAACTGTTCTAGTTGAATGCAGTGGTTACCGCTATGCTGTTGACTCTGTGTATATAGCTACTAGTGTTTAATACTGTTAAATTATGATGATGTCTCATTGGTCTAGTTCCTCCTATCAGATGCGAGCACTCCTAGCGGCGCGGCTATTGGCTGACTGTCTGTCCGTGGCTGGTATAGCTTGGCCCCGTTTTGCCCGGGCTTATCTTCACTAACTCTCACGGCGGGATTCAATACAGTTCCCGCAGCATAGCTATGCAATGTAGAGTTACATCTCTTGAAAGGAAACGTCTCCGGTTACTATCGTAACCTCAGTTCCCTGAGAGGCGGGAACGAGACATTGCGTTAGCCGCCATGTTCGCTGTTCGATCAGCTGTGCAGCATTCAATGGTGATTCTGACGCAATTGTCGGCCATGCGAATGCATTTTATACTGTCAGTATTTGCATACTTTGCGACTATTGGCCAGCTGTTCCAAGCTGGCGTTAGCTCATAAGATTTTATCAAAAGTGGAGAAGGGAGGAGTTCCTGCAGCGTAGCTACGCAATGTCTCGTTCCCACCTCTCAGAGACATAGTTGCCAAGTCCGCTTATAATACGCGACTTTGGGGGTTTTTTTTTGTAAGTCGCGTTAAAAAAGCACGGGTTGCGGGTTGCGTTTTTTTGTGCTTATATATATATATATATATATTTTTTTTTTTATATAGTGTGTGTGTGTGTGTGTGTGTGTGTGTTACATATCCCTGTCTTTTCTTGATTGTCTTTTTGTCCTTTTCCATCTCTCCAAACCTTTTTTAAAACCTTTTTTTCCTAATCCGTTTATCCTTTTCTAATAAAGGAGTGGTTTCAGTTTAATATGTTGCAGGCTCATTTATTGGTAATCAAAAATAAATGATAATGTTGAAACTAAATAATCTAATAATATTGGGCTTGTTTTGGGCTTTTTTTTGAAGCTACAGTTGCTTATTTGTCTCGCGAGAGTTGGCAACTGTGCTCAGGGAACCGGGGTTACGATAGTAACGGAGACGTTTTCCTTCCTCTTATTATTATGTGTATGATGTATTCAGTACAATAGTTCATGGAGACAGCAAATTTACAAAAAAAAGGGTCAGGAGATTACACAATATTGCAGTATAATGAATAAATAGAAGAACTGCTGGAACTTATAAGTGCATATTTCATATTTGAATATCCTGATTATGCAGATGATGCTGAATATGCTAATGAAGTCTGTATAAAAAAAGTTTCCCTACAAGGTCAAAGTTTTACTCCAAACTCCACAGATGTTCATTTGTTTTTGCATTCACAATTAAGTCCTCATCTCTTTTATGGATATAATTTAAAAAATCACAGCTACAGGAGCTAGAGAAATCATCTCTCTCTCTCTACAAGGTTTGGTTTATGTGTGACGCGATGAGGCAGTCAGTGGGCATGAATAATTCATACTTGAACTTTACGTTATTAACTTACATCAACTTATAGCAAACAGCAAAGACTTATGAAAGTGACTTAAAAATAACAAGAAATAGCAGTGCTGCAATACAGCATTTAGAGAATTTTACTGTATTACCTTATTTTTGAGGTGTAAAATGGTAGTACCAAACAAAGGTATATTACTGAGCTTCAGATGAGATGAAAAACACAGTCATTGTTGTGGAGTAAATAACCAAAATCAACACTTTCCCCAACACGCAGTGTAGTTCACTTAAACGCTACAATACTGTGTAATGTCATTGCACACCGTATCGAGTACATCCTAAACATTTCTCTTTGTCATATGTATCATTGGAAAGACAAATTAGTATGGGTTATTGTGAATTAACAGATTTGAAGAAGATTTACCGATTAAAGTCCCCCTGTAGTCAATAATTGTATCCCTTAAAACTCATATTTGATCACCAAAATGACATGTTTTTGCCTTGAATTTGACTTAAAATAGCTTGAATGTAACTCTACACCCTTGCCTCATTTAGTATATGCGGTTCTATGAATATGCTAATGAGCCCCGCCTCCACTCACTCACACCAGCTCAGAGATCCACTTGTTGACGATCACACGTTGACCTGATTGGTTACAAGGTAGTTTGTGGCGTCAGAAACACCAGCGATATCAAACCACGCTTTTGAGACTGCCTTTGATTCACTGCAGTTTTAAAGAGAAAATACTCAGCAATGGTGTGACTTATGAATTTGTACATGGTTTGTCTTAAAGCATATTAAAAACACCACATACCGCAGCACATCTGTTTATCTATTAGCAGTAGCAAGTCCATACTTCCTATACAACAGCAGCAGCGTAGAAGATATAGTTCACCAAGACCAAATATATTACCATTGCCATATTCAATAACATGCTGAAACATTCCGAGGGTTTTCATGATTTAAATATATTTAAAATTCCCTTTAAAAAGCTTCAATGTAGTTGTAGGCTGACAACCTACAATTTTAAAGTTGCTTGCCCAACACTGATATCTTTACCTTAACAACTAGCTAAATAAATATCTGTCTTTCTCAGCATGGAAGATTTATTTTAACCAACTTCCGTAGGAGTGTCGTTTTTGGTTAGCAAATCAATGCTGTAGTGAATAATCCTTTCCTCTGTTGTTTGTTTTCCTTGTTTAATGATGTTTTCTTTCTGTTGATGGAGGCCGTCTCAGACTTGTCTTTTCAGCGGGAGATCTCCTGTTATTCCCCTGTCAATCTTCCTCCGTTCCAGGTCGAACTGCTGGCTGTCGGAGCAATTTGATCTCCCACAGACTGACTGCTTGCAGTGTGGAGAGACTCATTTTAGTAATGCAGGTTACTGAATATGCCAAAAACTGAATAACCCTCAAGTGAAGTGAAGTTCGATATCTAATTCTAGCATTTCATTGAACCGAAAAGTTAGAAATACCAATTAAACTTCAAGTTTAAAGCTGCTTTGCCATGGAGATTCACTGAAATGTCCAAGGTTTAACCATGTTATGTCAACTTTGTGAATCACCATTTACATAAACTGAACTCACGTCGGACCTGAAGTTGTCTCTGCTTGCTTTTGTGGGGCAAAATAATTTTCTTTTGGATATCTAAGTGAAAAAATGAGAGATGGGACTATTCACCCTGCCTACTAAGTACTAAAGCTAGTTTGTATGGATGAGAAAGTTCGACAACACATTCTTTGAGAACAACTTTATATTTTTACGGTATTTTTCTCAACATGATTGAATTGCTCTCAAGAGCTGGGTCAAGATGGAATAATTTCATGCTTCATTTCTGGGGTTCAAGTATAGTGCCTGCAGGGCTTCCCCTTAGTAAATACTAACCACGGATTGAACACACTAGATGGAAGACATGCTGATATGGAATAGACTTATATATTGAAAAGGTAATCTCATGTTTTAATTAGCTTGTGGCTATATTTATTTAACCTGGTCATGTTAACTGTAGATGCAGCCTGTTTTAAAGTGCAAAAGTATAAATTTGAGGACACTCTCTTTGTATGTAATTTAAAAAATATATTTTTTTATGTCACAGTTGTATTCTGTTTAGTTTGGTTTCATTGGACTTGTCTACCTGTCTTCAAGTCACGTGTCATCCTCATTATCAGTTCATCTGTATCACCTGTGTTTAGTTAACCATCATCATCTGTTTCAGCTGTGTTCTGTCAATCAACGTTCATCTGTGTTTGTATTTAGTTCCCTTCTGTTCAGTCAGTCTGTGTCCCGTTCTCCATTGTACTAAGTGTGTGTGAACCTTCTGCCTGTCTGTACCTGTTTGTATATTATTGTAAGTAAATGTTTGCATTGGAACTTTGGATTCCTCATCTCCTTCTGCCTGCACCACACCGTGACAATATATGACTTTTCTGATGGTATCAGATAGCGATACTATGTTACATGTGACAGTATACCATTCAAAAGTTTATCTTTTTCTTTTTTTAGTCAGCAAGGACTACTTTACTTTGATCAAAAGTGACAGTAATGTAATGTTACAAAAGATTTTTATTTCAAATAAATGCTGTTATGTTCATCATAGAATACTGAAAACAATTATCATGGTTTCCACAAACGTATTAAAGGGTTAGTTCACCCAAAAATGAAAATTCTGTAATTACTCACCATCATGTTGTTCCAACCCCGTAAGACTTTCGTTCATCGTCGGAACACAAATTAAGATATTTTTGATTAAATCTGAGAGCTGGATCACTCCTCCATAGGCTTCTTCAGGGATTGAAACTTGTTCCCCGAAAAGTTATTAAAGTCATTGTTAAAATAGTCCAAGTGAATACAGTGGCTCAATATTAAGTTTATCTAGCGACGAGAATACTTTTTGTGCGCAAAAAAAACTAAAATAACGACTTTATTTCAACTATTCATTTCCTTCTCTGTGGGCCTCGAGTCAGCGCAGCTTCTGTGTTGTACGTCACACGCATAACCCACATGACCAGCGTCGGCCAGTAGTGAGCCTACGCAGAAGCGCTGCGCTGTTACACTACGTGAACTGACTCGAGGCCGAGAAGGAAATGAATAGTTGAAATAAAGTCGTTAATTTAATTTTTTGGTTTTTTTTTGCACACAAAAAGTATTCTCGTCGCTTGATAAACTTAAGATTGAGTCACTGTAGACACTTGTACTATTTTAACAATGTCTTTAATAACTTTTCAGGGCTGGCAAGTTTCAATCCCTTAGAAGCCTATCATGGAGGAGTGATCCAGCTCTCAGATTTCATCAAAAATATCTTAATTCGTGTTTCGAAGATGAACGAAGATCATTACGGGTTTGGAACAACATGAGGGTGAGTAAATACTGACAGAAATTTTTTTTTTTGGGTGAACTATCCCTTTAAGCATTATTGATAATAATCAGAAATGTTTGTGGATCATCAAATCATCATATTAGAATGATTTCTGAAGGATCATGTGACACTGAAGACTGGAGTAATGATGCTGAAAAATTCAGCTTTGATCACAGGAATAAATTGCATTTAAAAAAAAATAGAAAACATTTATTTTAGGTTATAATAATATTTCACAATATTACTGTTTTTACTATATTTTTACAAATAAATTATTTACTCAGCCTTATGAGTAAACAAGACTTCTATATTATTTTATGCAAAAATAGCAATAATAAAGATAATAGGTGTAGAAACCTTTACATAGTGCATATGAAAAAAAATTATTAATTTATAATTTGTTGAAGTGTTCTTTTTTCATGTTAAGTATTTATTTTAGTTTTCTGTCCAGTTCTTCAGGAAGAAAGTGACATTTTTGAACGGATGGAGGTAGTACAAGTGCCTTAGATGCCAACTTGGTTGATAGGTGAAGGAGTCTTGGAGCCTGTGGGAAAGTTCATTCAGCTCATAAGAGGAGTTTCTTCTTTAGGAAGGAATGAGTTTTTTCAAAAGTGCTGTGGTAATTCACCTTGGGCTTTGGCTCTGTATGACCTTCCCACAAGCCACACCAAACCACAGGGTAATTGCTTGCTAATCACTGTTAAAAAAGAAAGGAAATGTCAACTGAAGTTTGGAAACTTTCATGATTAATCTTCTTCCGTGGTGGCAGGAGAAGATCTAAGCCATTCCATCAATCACATCGGGCAGGAGAGTCACTCTTTTTTCAGGGTCGAAATCATTTGCCATTGGATCCCAGCTCTCTCTCTCTCTCTCTCTCTCTCTCTCTGTCTCTCTCTCTCTCTCTCACTCTCTCTCTCTCTCTCTCTCTCTCTCTCTCTCTCTCTCTCTCTCTCTCTCTCTCTCTCTCTCTCTCTCTCTCTCTCTCTCTCTCTCTCTCTCTCTGCATTTACTTAACGGTCCTTGCTCCTGTTTCCATCTCTCTCTTTCTTTGTCTTCTATTACATGTATCTAAGCGGTTTAGTGCCTTGCATCAGCACTCAAAGAGCTTTGTACATCTCCCTCCCAGAATATTTAATGAACATTTTCAGACTTTGTCCACATTTGACCTCTCCTTTCTGTCTCCTCCCCTCCCCTCTTCTGATGGTGGTGTCGAGAACGCCTTATGTCTTCTTCACACTATTAAGACTTGAGCACTTGTTTGAAGATCAATTCTGGCCAAGTTCACATTCTGAAGGGTCAGAATTAATCTTGCTTCCTAATATTACACCAGACTGTCTCCGTGGCATTATCTACACTATAGCCTTCAAGACAAAGAGTATCAAAGTCATCAATTGTCCAGAGAATGCCTCATCTGGCTTATTTCTTGGTAAAGATTATGCCAAAATCAACAATGTGATCTTGGTATAGCATGTTTTTGCAAACCTATAGTTCAAACTGCATATTCCAGGAAACACAGGTTATTATTTATATATTCATAATATATTTTTAAATCGAATGTGAATGGCTGAAAGTGTATTATGCTGGGAATTTTTTAGTGACTGCTTTGAGTTACATCGTTGCACCAGTAGGTGTCGACAAGGAACCGTCTTGTCGACTGTCATTGGATCAATCACTCAACCAAATAGTTCAAAAATACTGATTCATTTTGGGTCAAAATAAGTGCTGAATTAAGAATCACATATTAGCATACTACTTTTACTTTTTCTACCATAGAAAGATATGGTAAAAATGCTAAGTTTGGTATGAATTCATTGGTTTAGTTGCCCCCTATACGCTCAGTGTCTGAATTCAATCACTCATTTTCATTCACTCATTCAGTGGAGTAATGTTGGGAATATTGATAGAGGTGATTTTAAATACAGCCAGCATGTGTTCATGGGCGAATCACTGAATTATTCTTTTAACAGATTCATTTAAAACAGTGATTCATTCCAGAACATAACTGCCTATGTAGATTGTTTCAGATCAGTCACAATCCGGGTAATTTTCGCCTACTGTTTTATGAATACTAAGATTTCAGACATACTATTATTTTGGTGTACTGTTTTTCGCCTACTATATAGGGATGTAAGCGTTTTCAGACGCAGTCAGTGTCTACTTCTGGGATACCAAGTGGAAATTCGTATTCTCTGATTGAAATGCTGACAGAGATTTGGACAGATGGGTAGATTGTGCAGTATATCCAGAGAAAATATCATTCTTAGCCACAACCCCTTAAGGATGACTGACAGATGCTGTACTTTCTTTAACCACACCCCTTTCTTTGAGTGATGGGACGTGTTTCATATCCATCTCAGTGTGTAGAGAGCTCTTAAATTTTGCCTCCCACGGATTTGATTGGCAGTAATAAGCCTTCGGCTTTCGTTTCCTGTCTGCCCAAGAGAGAGAGAGAGAGAGAACAGTGATAAAATGAGGACACAGGAAACGCATCACTGAACCCTGACAAACAGCTCCATGATCCATCTTTCCCATCACCCCATGATTACACTATGAACTTGACCTGCCCTTTGGGATGGTTGTGATATGTGGAAAGACTTTTGTTTTAGCTGTCAGCATCTTCTAGAGGGTTTTTCCCAGAGTTTCCATTTTCCCACAGTCACTTTTATAGTACTTTGGTTAACACAGAGGTACCGGCCACTGCAGTACTGTTTGAAACACAATGGGCTCTTGCTCTTCACGCAATGAGACTCTATGCAAAGAGCTTTGAGAGCAGCTTAACCAGACAAACAAAACTTTGCTGTGTAGGGCTACCTCAGACCTTTGTGAGTTTTTGTGAATGGCCATTAATGTATTATTTACAGTCTTCCCTCACTTTTGATCCCTCGCTCCCTCTTTCTCTTCCTCGCTGACTTGTTTTTTAATCTCTTACGTGCTGATATGCGCTGGTATCATCTTTTACCCTTCATTAAATATTTTGTACTTACCAAGGGCTTTCGTGGCACTATTCACATTAGCTATGCTGGGGAAAAAAGAGCTTGCATAAGAAAGCCAAGTGGGAGAGGTATATACACAGAAAGAGCGAGAGAGAGAGATAGCCAGGGGTCAGAAAAAGAAAAAGAAAGACCAACGGCCTTTACAAGCACATCTGTATTTTTTTTTTTTTTTTTTGCAGTTTGGTGTTTGGATAAAGCAGAGTGTGAAAAGCGAAAGGGAAAAGTTCGAGAATTAACTGGATTCAGAATAGTATACTTCTTGTACTATTTCTGCAGATTTAAGCTTTATTTAAACAGAATGAAATTTCTATTAAGCAACTTCGGTAACACTTTATTTTACATTGTCTTTGTTACATACTGTATGTAACGTACTTATTGTAGTAATAACAGTAAATGATGCATAATTACATACAACTAACCCTAACTATAACCCTCTACTCAAAAAATTGTTGTTAATTAGTAGTAATACAATGAGTCTAGCATAAAATATTTAAATAGTGTCACCTATGAAATTGATTTAAGTTTGATCAACTCCATTTGGTTAGATTTAGGAAAGAGGAGCGCCTTCTGCGCATGTAAGTACATTGTGTGAATTAATATTACTCAGTACATAAATGTATAATTACACTTTAACAATAACACCTTAACATAAAGTGTATCTGCTTCTTATTTTTAGGCCCATTAAAGTCGGCATGAAAAGAAACTTCACCTTAACGGTGTTGTAAATGCATGTCGAAGATCTTATTGTGATTGATTCATCCATTTATATGTTTAATGGAACAAAATATGTCGCTATTTCTGTTTAATTGTGAATTTAAGTTTTGTTGCATTGTCATTTTTTGTGATGACAAGTAAGCATATTTTTCACCTGAGTTTCATTATCATAATGCCCTTTTTATGTTTTACATAACATTAGATTGACCCATATGCATGGAATATCTGAATAAATCGTATAACAGTCACTTAGAAATAGCTAGTAAATTTCGCAAATAATGCAAGTAACACAATTAATTAAACAGGATATTTTGAAGTAGAAAGACTGAAATAGTATTTTCTTGTAAAACATACTCCAATACTTTTTGTTTTTACATTGGTTTTATATTTTCCAACATGAGCAGAATACTTCACCTTCTATTTTCAGTGTGATTATTTGATATTTTTTTAAACTTAAAATCCAGTAACTCACTGCAAAATAACCAATGTTATTTCCAAGATGATAACTTTTTTGATAAGGTTTTGTGACAACAATGAAGCATGCGACTTGAAATGTTTGAAATGTTTTCCATTGCATACTGTATAGTTCATACTGCTTCACAATACACTTGAAAAAAAAGTAAATAGTATTACACAGTAGGTAGCTGCTGATACTTTGTATGCATGGAAGAGCCTGTATATGATAATTATGTCGTGGCATCACAAACAGACACTGACATACTGATGTGCTTCATTTGCATTTTTACACACACACACACACACACACACACACACACACACACACACACACACACACACACACACACACACACACACACACACACACACACACACACACTGCTCAGCGGGTCCATGACCTGAAACACCTCACCCGTCTCCTGTATCTGGTGGGGTTAAAGATTATCCCTCAATGGCCACTTAGAGGAAAAATGAATGTCTATTCTTCTTTTTTTCTGGACATGAGCGCATGTTTGCTGATTAAGCATGTTGGGTTGCCAGGCACTGAATCATACATGTGCCATATGCTTAGAAAACTTGACTAATTTACAACGTGTCTGTGTGTGTTTGTCTGCGTACACTGTAAAGTGCATTATTATATTGATCACTTTCTGTAAGGGCTGGAAAACTGTGTGAATATTAATGATAAAAGTAGGGCTGTCACAATTAAGAAATGTTTGACTGGCAATTTATTGTCATACAAATAATAATTATTTCCCTGCATTATTGACGTCTCTTTTAAATATGATTAATGTTTCCATGTAAGTATATTTTAAAATGTAATTTATTCCTGTGATCAAAGCTGAATTTTCAGCATCATTACTCCAGTCTTCAGTGTCACATGATCCTTCAGAAATCATTCTAATAGGCTGATTTGATGCTCAAGAAACATTTGTGATTATTATCAATGTCGAAAACATCTGTGCTGCTTATTTCTGCATATTTTTGTGGAAACCGATCTTTGATCAATAGAACGTTCAAAAGAACAACATTTCTTTGAAATAGATTGTTTTTTTATTATGATTTTATGTCACTTTTGATCAATTTAATGTGTTCTTGCTGAATAACAGTATTAAAAAAACAACTTTTAAATGGTGTGTTTTAAATGTAAAGTTGAAAGTACACAATGACCTGTGATTGACATTATAATGAATTCATGGAGCTTCCTGTAACAATGACAATGATCCGTGTATAAAATGGTGGGATGTGCTCAACATCTCTCTTCATCTGTCCTCCACAGCTGCGTCCAGCTTCAGCTTCTGTCGGACTGCACTGGACCACACAGTCTCAGCAGAGGAGCTGAACTATCAGCTGCCACGCAGGGCGGGGGGCAACCTTACCTGGCATGAAGGACGCGGGCAGAGGGTGACCAGGAGGACCGTCAAACTGCTACAGCAGCCCGGCACAGAAGGAATACAGGTACACAATCACACTCCCCACAGGAGAGAAAGTCACTAATGACATCGCACTGCCATCTTAAAGGGGTCATGACATGGAATTGTTTTAATATGGTCCTTGAGGTATACTTATAATGTTAGTAAAGATTTTGCGGGGGGAAAAAAGAAAACAAATATATATGCGGAACTGAACTCTGCGCAACTCTCATTCTGACCCTTTGTCTGAAATGATCCGTTTTTAAGGGGTGGCTCCTTTTCACGACATGACATCCACATCCAGTGAAGGCAAATGTCAGCCGTTAAGCGACTGAACGCCAGTGGGTGGGGCCTATGGTGCGATAATGTAAAACCGATGTCTGATGTCATCGATGTCTTGCTCTGGAGGCGGTCATATGCAAATGTGTTTGCCAGTGTGACATCACAGATCCTGCAATATCAAAATGAGCCACTTGATTAAATAAATACTTTGTTTATAATGAGGATGACATTTTAAAGGGTTAGTTCTCCCAAAAATGAAAATTATGTCATTAATGACTCACCCTCATGTCGTTCCAAGCCCGTAAGACCTCCGTTCATCTTCGGAACACAGTTTAAGATATTTTAGATTCAGTCCAAGAGCTTTTTGTCGCTCCATTGAAAATCTATGTGCGGTATACTGTCCTTGTCCAGAAAGGCAATAAAGACTTCATCAAAGTAGTCCATGTGACCTCAGTGGGTTAGTTAGAATTTTTTGAAGCATCGAAAATGCATTTTGTTCCAAAAAAAAACAAAAAACGACGACTTTATTCAGCATTGTATTCTCTTCCGGTTCTGTTGTCAATCCGCGTTCACAAGGCCAGTCAGGCTGCTGACGTGTTATCTGGTGCGTCCGTGTTTCAGGTTCAAATAAATATGTCTGGTTAAAAAAAGATGCAAGTCTTCCCCTGTGTCGAAATCCTTAGACATGTTTGCAAAGATTGTTTTGTTTACAGCGTGCGTCTCCCTCAGACTGTAAACGCACCAGATAACACGTCAGCTCGTCTTATGTCAGCGGACTCATGAACGCGGATTGACAACAGAACCGGAAGAGAATACAATGCTGAATAAAGTTGTCGTTTTTGTTATTTTTTTGGAACAAAATGCCTTTTCGATGCTTTAAAAAATTCTAACTAACCCACTGATGTCACGTGGACTACTTTGATGATGTCTTTATTGCCTTTCTGGACAAGGACAGTATACCGCACATACATTTTCAATGGAGGGACAAAAAGCCCTCGGACTGAATCTAAAATATCTTAAACTGTGTTCCGAAGATGAACGGAGGTCTTACGGGCTTGGAACGACATGAGGGTGAGTCATTAATGACATAATTTTCATTTTTGGGAGAACTAACCCTTTAAGCTATGAAAACTTAAAGGATGTTTTAATGGTACAAATACCTCTTGTATGTCAAAAGATCAGGGCCCATTCAATTTCTCATCTCATGACCCCTTTAAAGGGCACCTATTATGGCATTTAAAATGTTCCTAATATTGTTTTGGGAGTCCCCAACAACAGTCTTGCATGCATGCAGTGACAAAAAAAAATACTTTTGTTGTCTTATAATTTGCATTTATTTTTACCGGATTTGCTCACCGACTCCCAAA
Organism: Siphateles boraxobius; assembly: GCF_051911475.1. NCBI lineage: Eukaryota > Metazoa > Chordata > Actinopteri > Cypriniformes > Leuciscidae > Siphateles > Siphateles boraxobius. The sequence continues at coordinate 314,596 of NW_027509195.1, forward strand.
TGATTCGTTCAACGACCCATTTTTCCAAATCCCTCCTTTTCGTGACGCTAATCTGCGGTGATTGGTCAGATGACCCAGTCAGTTATTGTTTGCGTTATCCCAACGCATAAACATATTGATAAAGCACTGCTGTACTACGAGGTATTGCTCTATTCTTTATGACAACTCCAATAACAACGACAAACATTTCACATATTTCAGAAAAAAAAAAGACAATTGGAGACCTAGAAGCTGCGCTGAGCGTAACTTACACAACGCACACAAATATGGAGCATGCTACAAAACACATAAAAGCAACAATTATTAATAATACTTACAGGTTGTGATTTGGAGGAGGAAGCTGATCCAAATAAAATTGGTACTGAAACTTCCTTCAGTATCAACCGGCTCGCGAATCCACACTTGAAAGCATTTATGTTTGTAAAGCAATCGTCATTAAAATAACGCGAACAGAGCACAAGGTTCGCCCTATACTTGTGTGGTATACTGTAGTTGTATATATGAACTGTAGACACTTAGTCTTCAAATGCTCCTCCCTGGGCAGTGAAAAAGGGTCGTTTTTGATTCGCACTTCAGAACACAGCGTCTTGTTGTCCACATGGTGTTTTCAAGTTTTCGCTGGTGTCTGCGTGCACAATGAGTGGGCGTATCTTATTCAAATAACTTGTCAAGTTGACGTCATCAAGATAGAGAAAAAGCATCGTTCGTCTATCGATTCATATCAGCGACTCAGAGTCGACTCTTACCAGTGTTTCCCCTAGGATTCTTTTTTAGGGGGGGGGGGGGGGGGGGGGTGTACTGCTAGTGTTGCGGAGCGGGCGTGTTACGGATACGTGGTGTAATTTTTTTGCAATCAAAAAGCATGTCTAATTAATTGAAATCATGTATTATGAATCATTAAACAATACTTTTTTTAAAAATATATGAAAAAAAAAGTCACACTAATTAATTCTGCGCTAATTCACACTAACACTAATTCTGTGTTGTGTTTTTTCTGGTAATAAAATGAAGACATAAAACAAAAATTGTATCATTTATCATCAATTTTAATCATGTGAAATTAAATAAACTTTTTGTCAAATAACTTGCTGCACAATGAGCTTTACTGTTAAAATTAAAACATGGATTATTCCTTAAAAATTTCAGTTTTGATGATAATTTATTTGGATTAGTGTTAGTGTATTATTACATTGGGACATATCTAAATTCTAATGTACAACAGTAATATATTTCTGTCAAGTTAAACCGAACTTTTATTTTGACGGGTTGCCGTGAAGACCTTTTGAGTTTCTGTGTGTTTATGTCATGATGATAGTTGTTCTCAAATGAAGCGGTTAAATGATCACGAAGTAGGGTTGGGAACATACTGTCTATGGTTGGGAATCGTAAGAAATTTTTCGGTTCCGATTCCGGTTCCGGTTCCGAATTTTCGTTATTTGAAGCGACTTTCAAAAGGTGATTAACTGTTTTAACATCAGTGTTTATTCTCGAACTATAAACTTTTATCTCAGTACTTCTGTGATCATTTGAATATTTTTAACACAGAAATATCGATACTGTGTTGTTGAAAAGACAGAAAGTAAAGCTAACGTTAGATGTTTCATGTCAGCGACAGCGCAAACAGATTTGAATGTCCCGGTGTGAAGTTTTTGTCATTTAGGAATAAGATCGCGTGGGTGTTTGAATCGAGATCGTTTAAAGATTAATGGTGCAGCTCTACTGTCTTATTCTCTCTCTCTGCGTTGATATCTGACGCAATTTTTTTTAACTTGTTATACGAATAGCGCGAGGGACAGTGCATTCATTACAATTTTAATATTTATGTGGTGAGACGTCGCTATTAAAGGATAAGCTCCCAGCACTTCGTCCACACATCGCATCAGAACCAAAAACACTACCGGTTCTGCATAAGAACCGGTTCTCGGTTCCCAACCCTATTACGAAGTGACTTTCAGAGTGGATCTAGAGCCTGGAGAGGAAGTTCATGCGTTTGTGTCTTCATATAGGCCAAAAAATAGCGCAAGCGTCACACGTGCTTCAGTGTGTGTGTGTGTGTGTGGTAAATGAAACTGCGCGTCGGCGGCACCATTCATTCACACAGAACATGCAGGATTCGTATTTAAATAGTCTTTGTGTTTTAATATTCACACACACTAGTCTACATCGCGATTTGATTTCAAGTGTACTGAACTGCTTTCTATTTTTTCCTCAAATTTACAAATTCCGTGAAATTCCGCGTTATACACTAAATTCCTTTTTTATGACTGGATTTCGTCAGCATTTTAGGGGGGGCGGGGGGTCGTTTTGGGGGGGCGGGGCGCCCCCCCAAAACAATGGTAGGGGAAACACTGCTTACTTTTGAGAGACAATAACTTTGTATACGGTGAACTTTCATATTTAAAACTTTGCAGGATGTTTTCGTTCACTTTGATCTATGTTTCACACTACATGAAAGGTAATTTTCAAAAATCCATAATAGGTGGAACTTTTTTTTTAACTTCTTTATACCGTTAATGCTTGCCAACAGTTGTATTTCTTTATAACCTTTACAAGGACAAAGCTCTGAAGGTCATGCAGGCGTTTGCTTGTTTACAGCATTGGCTTCATAATATGTCATGTTTTGAGCCGCAGTGTGTAAACTTCTCCTCTGATCTATTTGCCAGTGCTAGCCCTTCTTACCCACTGCACACCCAAACCATCATAACAGGCTCATACTCCACCTGTCATGATGAGGAAAATGCACCTCTGATGTCTGGATATTATAGCATCTCATTATAAGAACCATTAGCCTAGAATCAGGCTAAGCTTGATCTGAAGTGTCTCATATTACGCATGGTTTTTCTATTACCAGAGACAAATGAGAGGCGTACTTGAAATTAATTAGTCCCTCTTTGTATGCATCAACCTTGAGGGCCATAATTATTTAATAATACAATATTTTCACCCTGATTTGATTAACACGTTCTTTACGCTTTGTCTGTTATTTTGCAAATAATTGATTTGAATTGAGTGAATTGGGAAAATATCCTTTTGTAATGTCACCTTAAAACAAAGGCTTAGTGGAGTGGCTGACAGTAGCGTGTGGTTATTATATGATAAACATATTTTTTTCCGGTTGACAGTGAACTGTGAGGAGATGTGTGTGTAAATGGAGCTGCTCTGGTGTTCTGAGAATCCCTTTAAATAGAACAGATTTTATGCATCTGTCCTGGTCTCAGGATTGTATGTGAATTGGAGAAGGTCACTGGCATGTATTCAAACGCACAGGCTCACAACTAACTGAAAAAATTCAAGGTCATGACAACTAGAATAAAGAGCAAACTTTAAACCAGATTTTTAACACTTGAATTACAAATTGCGGGACTCTTTCAGATTCTGTTTCTGCCGAGGGTTTTATCGCACCCTAATTACACTTAAAGAGGACCTATTATGTTTTTTTTTTACGTTTCAACTTTCTTTAGTGTGTAATGTTGCTGCCTAAAAAGGTAACTCCAAATGGAGTTATTCTCTATATCAGTTAGCACTGTTTCTGAACTCTAGGGATGGGCGTATCGATACAAAGTATCGATATATCGATACTGACAGCGAGTATCGAAAGTATCGATACTCAAATTAAAATATCAATACTACAGTTTTGTTGTTTTACCAGTAATTTTGTTTATTTGACAAGAAGTTTAATGTGTACAATATTCATTGAATTGGATGAATAACCTGTTTAGTAAATAATTGTGTAGTATAACTATTTTCCTGCTTATCTGAACACACGCAAATGCTGCAAGTCAGAAGCAATCAATCGCAGAGAGCGTTCACACACTGCCGAGTCGACAATGCATTCAAACAGGGCTGCGTTTCCCAAAAGTATCACAAGAAACCATTGATGCTTTGGGAAATGAAGCCCAGAACAATGCTTAACAGAAGACAGAAAAACATCATATGTTTGAGCTATTTCACAATAAACTAATTTAAATTGTAGCCTACATAGTTATGTGCAAATAAATTGTGTTTTGAATGTTAAAAGTTCATAGTTCTATTCTGTAGGCCTAACTAATTTTAGTATAAATCATACACTGTCAGAATAAAAAGTTTGCATTTTATGGGCAACAGCCGGTCACTGGTAGTCCCCTATGAAAATTAACATTAAAATGATCATAGTTCAACTAAGCCTATAATATTTTGTAGATTTCCATGGCTACCACTACAAGTAAACATTGTAACCACGTGTAAATAAAAATATAATCTAATAAATTCCAATTAAGGCGTATTGATTGTTAAAATGCCTTTAAAATAAAATGTTAAGTCGGTATCATTAGCCATTTTAATCTTAGTAATTCAATAATTTAAGAAATTTTCGTTTTAGAAGTATTGGTATCGGTATCGATATCGGCGATACTGGCCTTGAAAGTATCGGTATCCTATCGAAAACAAATAAGTGGTATCGCCCATCCCTACTGAACTCCCATATCTAAAACATGCAACGCAGTTGAACAATCACAACACACACTGATCTAGCCGACCAATCAGAAAATATTTTACATTGATTATTACAAAGCTTTCTGCCTGCCTCTGATTGGCCAATTACAACATTTAGCGATCTGATATTTTTTTATATTCTTGGTCATTCATGGCAATGCTGCATATCAAACCATCCAGGTAACTGAAACCTGTACTATTTTAATATCTCTCATATCAAACCACAGATTCTTGGTTTATGTGCAATACATCTTGAGTCTCTGTTATCAGTTGTAGCAGCTAAAACCAATAAGTCCACATATGTATTTATTTTGTCAGTTGCTGTGTAATAAGTGGGAAAGCATATGATTACTAAGGGATGATGTGCATTCAGTTGGTGTAAGATGGCAGCAGCTACGTCTGAATGTAGCATAGTGCTGTTTGGTGACACAAAGAGCAAAAATTAAACAACAGACACACATTAAATTATTACACATTAGACACACATTTAAAATATGGGAGGGTCAGACGTGGCCGTATTTGCAAAAACACCCATGAGAGATGTTTGAAAAGACCCATTTGGGAGTCGGTTTCTGTGCATTTGTAAATCCCCTCACGTATTTGTGGATTTTGCAACAGTTCTAGTGTCGACGTGCTGACAAATCCACAAATAAGTGGACTCCACCCACCATTTACCTAAGCCAATCAGATAATGGCCACATTGAGCTGACCAATCGTAGCACATTCTCGCTACAACCAATCACGTTAGGCTTTACATTCGGGGCGAGAACTGGATTCATTTTGCAGATATTTGCATCCCTGAAAGGATCTGTAATGGGCGCTTCATTCAAATTGAGCTGTTTGTATGGTTAAAACACCCCATTACCAAAAGATTGTTGGAGTTTAAGGCTTCTTTATATTTATTATACTTTATTATTAACTCAGGATTACACACAAATTATGATCATCACAGATCTCGAGCATCATATAACACCCTCTCTACCGGACTCAAGTGGCGCGTCAAAAGCAAATAGCCCATTATCTTCCCTGCTGCCGTAGCAGTTTCAAATCATGTAAAACTAACATGTTTGCAATGTTAACACATTTTGCCCATGACGTCTGTTTTCTTACCTGCAGATATATGGCGTGTCTATAATCTTCTTTTTTGACTAAGCTGGCTACATGAAAATTCATAATATGTGATCTACTGGATGCGGCGCTGCGCGACACGCTGATTCATTGATAGTAAACGGATGCCTGTTCTTCTTCTGTAGCGGCTACGACACGCACCTACACGAGGACACATCATTTGCTTTGTCCAATGTAGACAGCCTACAACAGCCTCAATCTATTTATTTGGAATAATGCAACAGTAGATGCAACGGGGTAGACACGATGTTGAGAAATTACAAAACGGATGATTTTGTCTTTTAAAGCACAATCGTTGTGACCAATAGCTAGCTATAGCACATAAATATTATGTAGAATCCAAAATATCAGCCCAAATGACCATCATTGAAGATGTAACAGCGTGTAGTCTACTGGGGTTTTGAGTGGATAATGCAATTCTGAAAGAAAAATACATCTTTGCATTTATTTTGGATGCTGTAAATTACTTTTACTATACAATATTATTAAGTCTGATTCATATGAAATATTGTTTGTGTGATCAAGTGTTTTAACGGATAAATTCAAATCGCTTGTCTGCTGGGCATTTCACTTTTAAATGCATAATACATATTTAATCATTAGATCCACGGACCTGCTATATACAACTTGAATGAAGAAGTGGGAAAAGCTGTTGTGACTGTAATTTCATTTCCTTTAATTTAAAGTCAGCAACGTTTTGGTCGCTTTTCTGTTTTATCATGAATGACGTGACGTTTCCATAACGCGTTGTTCCCATAACGTAAGCATTGTTTCTCTGGCATTTTCAAAGGCTCATAAAAATGTGTCTTGGCTCGTTACGCAGTCTAATGGTCTAACTCTAACGAAATCCAAATTTTAAACATATTTTACTACAGCAATATTGGGCCTTAGCCTTACACTTCCTATTTGAACCAATGCATGAATGAGCAAAGTTATTTCAGGGCAAGACCATTCTGAGTGTAAAGCCTAATGTGATTGGTTGTAGCGTGAACGTGCTACGATTGGTCAGCTCAATGTGGCCATTATCTGATTGGCTTGAGTAAACAGTGGGTGGAGTCCACTTATTTGTGGATTTGTCTGCACGTCGATGCTAGAAGTGTTTCAAAATCCACAAATGCGTGAGTGGATTTACAAATGCACAGGAACCGATTCACAAATGCACGAGGGGATTTACAAATGCACAGAAAGCGGTTCACAAATAAATGCCAGGCAGAGTTATGTTTGTGGCATTTAACACATTTGTAAAAAAATTATTTTATTTGCAAATATCATTTTATTTATTTGTGAGTTTTATTATTTTTTGTGAAACTCTTTACATTTATTTGTGGATCTTATTTATTTATTTGTGAATTTGAGATATTTTTGTAAATCTCTTTACATTTATTTGTGGATCTCAATCTATTTATTTGGAATAATGCAACACTTCTCAACCCATATGGAAAAAACAGAAAAAAGAAGAATCAGAAAGTCTGAAGCCAGAAGACAAAAAGCAATGACAAAAAAACGAGCATAAACACCAGTAATTTTGTTAGCTAGGTAAGGAAATTAACCAGTAATTTTGTTGGCCTGGTAAGGGAATTAATTATTGTGTAGACTGCTCTCTAAAACTCAGAGACGATCATGCTGATCCAAGACAATATATGGCAGTGCAGGGATGGGCAAACTCGATCCTGGAGGGACACTGTCTTGCAGAGTTCAGCTCCAACGCTAATCAAACAAACCTGAACAAGCTAATCAATGTCATCAGGATTACTAGAAGGCTACAGATAGGTGAGTTTCATTAGGTTTGGAGCTAAACTCTGCAGGACAGTGTCCCTCCAGGACTGAGTTTCCCATCCCTGGTCTAAAAATACACAAAGAACATTGATGCTAACGCTAGCTAAATAACTACTTGTTAACACTGAAAAGAACAGTGTAAACTATATCAGATTGAAACATAATGGGGAATTTGAGTCATAAAATGTTACCCATACTTCCCATAGGTAATTGCACTTGCATTTAAAGACAGTTTGTATCAGTTTGAGCTCTTTGTAAAAAATATTACCTCACTGATGTTATAAATAAATAAAAAAGTAAATATTCTTTTAACATCCTGGACGCTAACAATTCATATGCTACTATTAGGCTATATCATATCACCTAAAGCCATGTGAGACACAACCTGGTATTATGAAGAATGTTGTGTAATCATATAGCTGAAGTCAAGCTGTCCTGCTGTCTAATTGGCTGTCTCACAAGCCCAGGGTCCAGTGACATTATGACACAGTGATAGAAAATACTTCGTGGTCATGAATCCATCATTACCAGATCATATTCTTAGATTAAACTTCCATTACACATGATTGCTCTTGGCATTAGTTGTGGGTATAGAGTCCAGTTAGAGCGGCAAAATGATTTCCTTTGGAAGATGTTATGTTGTGGCTTTTTCTGACAAGGCTTATCTCATGGGGCCAGTCCTGGCATGAAAATGAGTTCTGCTGATGGGATTTGTGTTAAAGATAACATTAATTTACTGTATTTGGCTGAAGACTGGTGAGGGAATGATTAGGGATAAACCTTTGCTATTTCAAGGTGAGCAAAAGTGTCAGTTTGCTTTTGGCAAGATAGTCAAGGATAGAAATAATTAGGACGACCAAGACCATGACTAATGAACTATGTACGAGAATGGTTTCACAAGCAGTTTATTTAATTACCTACAAGATGTTCTTGTTTTGTTGTTTTGAATCTCATTAAGAAACACATTCTTCATAAGATATTTAAAAATTTGAGGAGTGACTGATTCCCTTTCAAGGGAACTCGTGATGCGTTGATGACGCTTTGGGAACGCCCCTGCGTGATTGCATCTGAAGCACATGTGTCAACTAGTCCAATAGCGAGAGTGACCGTCACAGGCGGGCTACATGGATAGGGCACATGGATATCATGGGGGGGGGGGGCGGGGGGGGGGGGGGGGGGGGTGGTTTCCGAGATGTGCTGAGCGTCGAAATGGGGGAAGAAGAAACACCAGCTTCTTCCCCAGCGTATGAGGAGCTGGTGGAGGTATTGTCTCATGCTGTGTCAAAGTTGAACATTGATTGGCCAGCCGAGAAGCAAGGCGCTTGTCCCAAAAGCCTATTAGATGAGGGCTTTCTATCATCTAGTTCAGTACCTCCACCAAGGGGACTTCCATTTTTCCACGACCAACATAAAGAGCTATCAAGGTTGTAGAATAAACCATATTCTTCCAGAGTTTTTAGCCCTTAAGTTCATGTCTATTCAGATATAAGGAGGCTAAAGGAATATGATTATGGGGTGATGCTGAAAGTAGAACAACCACTTGCCAGTTATCTTTCACCAGCATCGGCATGCCCCCAATGCCCCAATGCTGCCCAATCTATGTTAGTGGGTAAAGCCATTGTGTGAAGGCCGGGGCATGCCTTCACACTATGGCTATATTACAGGCATACCAGGCTGACCTGCTGAGGGACCTGGAGACTAGCGAGGGGGCGGGGCCCGATGTGGTTAGAGAACTGCGTCGGGCCACCGATCTGTCTCTCCAAGCTACTAAAAAGACCGCCCGTGCTATTGGGCGGTCAGTGGCAGCTAATGTGGCTCCGGACAGGCACCTTTGGTTAAATTGATCTGATATTAAGGACAAAGACAAATATTTTCTGTTGGACGGCCCGCTATAGCCTCCTGGCTTCATCGGTGAAGCACCATTGTAGAGAGGTTTTAGGAGGCGAAAAAAGCAAATGGAGGCGTTCAAACGATATCCTCCTCGCCGTCAACAGGCCCCTGGGGCTGCTGGGCATGAGCAGCCCCAGCCGGAAAGTTCCTCATACAGAGCGCAACAGAAGGAGAGTGTCGCCTCTTCTGAGGACAGCCCCCTCCGGGGTGGAGCAGTATTCACCTCAGTACACGGTGCCTGCTCCATCTCGGTGCCCTCAGGAGGCCGTTCTGCCAACCCCGCCACCCTTGGTGCCTTCGGGGCGCAGCGGTTTCCAGCAAGCAAGAAGTGAAATCACTCTTTGCGAAAGAAGCCATAGAGCCGGTTCCGCCGGCCAGCAGAGACTCTGGGTTCTACAGCCGGTATTTCATTTTTCCAAAAAAGGATGGGGGGTTGCGTCCGATTTTAGATTTTCGTCTTATGAATCGTTCAGTCAAGAAATTGAAAAAAAAATGCTAACGCTGAAGCAGATCGTGACTCAAATCAGATCTGGTTTGTCATGATAGATCTGAAAGACGCATACTTCCATGTATCCATCCTTCCACAACACAGGAAGTTCCTAAGCTTTGCTTTTGGGGCCAAAGCCTACCAGTTTCGGGTTCTTCCATTCGGTCTAGCTCTATCACCTCGCACGTTCACAAAAAACTATATAGACGACTGACTTATCCAAGCGGAGTCGGAACAACTGGCAGTTCGATATCGAGATGTCGTTCTCGCGCATATGAAGAACTTGGGGTCGAGATTGAGTGCCAAGAAAAGTGTACTTTCTCCAGCACAGAGGACCACCTTTCTTGGTGTCGTGTGGGATTCAGTGACAATAAGGGCTGTGTTCTCGCCTGCTCGTGTTGCTTCGATCCTCACAGTTGTGAAAGAGACAAAGCTAGGCCGGTCACTCACCGTAAAACAGTTTCAAAGGCTGTTGGGTCTGATAGCAGCCCCACTGTAGGGGCCAACATTATACCCTTCACCCTGCTGTACATGAGGCCCCTACAGTGGTGGCTCAAGACCAAGGTTTTTTTCCCGAGGGGGAACCCACTCCGTATGATCAAGACAACACGGTGGTGTCTCCGTGACTTGGTTATATGGAGGAAACCTTGGTTCCTATCCCAGGGTCCAGTGTTAGGAGCTCTTTGCTATCGAGTTTCGCTCACAACAGATGCTTCTCTCACGGGCTGGGAAGCGGTGATGGAAGGCTGCTCAGCTCAGGGTCTTTGGAGGAGTCATCATATTTCGTGGTACATAAACTGCCTGGAGATGATGGCGGTCTTCAATGCGTTGAGACATTTCCTTCCAGACGTGAGGGGTCATCACGTGCTTGTTCGCACAGACAACACGACGGTGGTCTCCTATATAAATCATCTAGGGGGTCTGAGTTCACGTCCACTATGCAAACTGGCACACCAGATTCTCTTGTGGTCCCTAGGGAAGTTACTCTCCCTGAGAGCAATCTGTATTCTGGGATATCAGAATATAGGAGCAGACATCCTGTCGAGACAGGGGCTGAGGCCTGGGGAATGGAGGCTCCACACCGAGGTGGTGGAGCACAATTGGGGAGTTTATGGCCAGGCACAGGTGGATCTGTACGCGTCTCAGGATACGACGCACTGTCAACTTTGGTTTTCTCTCACGCATCCAGCCCCACTGGGTCTGGACGCAATAGTGCAGATGTGGCCGAGGCTCCCAGGAGTTCTGGAGGAGGTCCGCCAGGACTGAGTGAGTGTTCTGTTAGTAGCTCCGTACTGGCCAAGTTGAGTGTGGTAATATCCAGCGTGGGAATTATACCGCGGCCACGCGGCCATGGCCGCCGTTGCTCTACACTTTGGCCTTCATGCCCCGTGAAAAAAAAATCATCGTACGGCCACAGTGGCCTGTGTGCCCTGGCCCTGTCCAAGTTCCATGTAGAAAGCGCCAATGCGTCGATGTAATCATTATGAGCGCTGTATACTGATGTGCTGTGTTTTCAATTCATACCAGCAGCCTGAGGGCGCTCTACTGAACATTATAGTCCATATTTGAAACACATGAAGAAGAGCGTTCGACAATGCAGGAAATCCCAAATCCCCGACCACAAACAGAGCTAACAGATCGCTGTAACATGCAGATTATGTCGTTTTGAAGAAAATAAAAACTTTTGCAATGATAATTTAATTACCTGTGTTCTTCGAGCCATGTCAGGCATTTTCATAATAATATATGTATAATGTTATGCTAATCGATAGACTTTATCAAGATTGCATTATACATAAAATATTGTATTGTCTGATTTTTTTTTATCTGAAGCCAAATCAGATCACAGAAGGTTATTTAGAACACTCGACTTGAGTTATAAAGTAAGTTTGGAGCACAAACATGGTTTTAATCTCATAAATTGTCGTGTATTGATGGTGTGCTAAGCTAATAAATAAAGTCATATGACATGATCTTGAAAAACATTTACCTAAATACAGAGTTTTTTACATATCATCTTCAGATTTTAAGTATAACATGGTCAGACATATGGCTTTAGCTGCAGTGCATTTCTAGATTTATACAATGCCAGCTTCAATTTTATTTTCATGAAGATGTTCATAAAAAAAATTCTCATAACTTTATTTTTTGTAATCTATTTATAACTATTTTTTTCCTTATGACAATAATTAATTCTACATTTACAATAAACTACCAGGTGTCAGCTTTCAAATGAGATGATACTTGTGCTTTTAGTACAAAGGGTTGATGAACTGTATCTGTTTCAGTTTGGGAATGCCATTTCTGGGGATATTTCAAAAGTTGGGTTGCAGCTTAACAGGTTGTAGTTGGAAACAGAGACCTCTTTCAATACATTCAAGGGTTGCTGAATTTGACAAGCCCTGATCTCAAGCTGAATTTTCTTATTTGTACAATCGTATAGGCCTCCATAGACAATACATTGCAGATCAGCACATTTGCATTTCCCGATGCAATTGTGATTTTTGTAAATTTGAAAACTCTGTAAACTCTGAATCCATTGCAGTAAGGCCAGTCAGGCTCACCATGATGCACAGGGAATTACCATGTTATGGTATCAATCTGAATGGGAAAACCATCTAATTGTACTCAATGGCCTTTGTGCTCTGTCATATGGCCTTGGTGCCCCCCCAAAAAAATAAAAGGTGGAGGCCAAATGGCCTTGCCCCTAAAATTACATAATTCCCACCCTGGTAATATCCCTTCTCGATGGCTCTCCACTGGAGCTTCCGGTCAGGAGGGACCTTCTATCTCAGGCGGGGGGAGCAATCCTCCATCCCCGCCCGGAAACATTCAACCTGTGGGTCTTGCCTGTGAAGGGGCCAGAGTCATAGACATACTGAACTCCAGAGCTCCGTCCACAAGGAAGCTATACACCCTGAAATGGAGAGTTTTTACCTCTTGTAATCTATGACAATGGGATCCAGTTAATTGCACTGTGGGTTCAATACTTGAGTTCCTGCGAGATCATTTTGCTTCAAGGTCTATCTGTCGCTACCTTTGATCCTCTCGAGTTTGTTTCAGAAAAATGTCTGACCCTCAAAACTGAGTTCCTTTTAGTCATTTCCTCACTAAAAAGAGTTGGAGATCTCCAGGCCCTGTTGGTATCTCCTTCATGCCTTGAGTTTGCACCCGGGATGATCAAAGTGTTCCTCTATCTGAAACCCGGTTATGAAGGTTCCAACCAATGAACCACGGCCTATCGTAATGCAGGCATTCTGTCCTCCTCCCTTTAAGGATTTAGACCAGAAGAAACTGAACCTCATCTGTCGAGTCAGAGCACTGGATACTTATGTCCACAGATCTGCCCAGTGGCGAAAGTCTGATCAATTACTGGTATGCTTTGGGCCACCTAAGAAAGGCCTTCCTGCATCCAAGCAGACTTCTAGCAAGTGGATAGTCGAGGCTATCTCTCTTGCATAAGAGGTTCTGGGCCAGCCTTTGTGATGCAACTGGCTGGTCTTCGCAGCTTACGTTTGTCAGATTTTATGACCTAGACATGGATAGCCCGAGTCTAGAGTTCTCATGTCGTGACAGTTTAACACGACAGGTTCTGGCATTCTCGTTCCCAAAGATTCATCGACGCATCGCGAGTTCCCTCAGTCGGAACCTGAGGCGTTTTCTACAACAAAGCTGGTAAAAATGATCTTGTCTGAAGAAGAGTGAGGATTTGGTAAAAAAAAATTTTAATGTAATATTTACATAGTACCTACAGTCCAATTTGAGCGCAATGATCTCTCTCGGCCATCTTAGAAAATACTATTTCAGTCTTTCTAGTTTAATTTAATGTGTTACTTTCCATATCATTGTAATTATTTGTAATGTAAGTAAATCTATACCTACACCAGTTTTTTATTCAGTGTACTCAGACAATCCAGATAAATGATGCCTTTAGTGAGGGCTGTTAAATCCTTATGGGATATTCACACATCACCAGGTGGCTGTAAATGAGATTTTAGTGGGCGCTCCTACTGCTAGATGAACATTTTTATTGGCACCACTGGCCACAGATTTTAAATGTATGATCACAAATTGAATATATTAACACTAAAATAAGATATTTTTAGTAATCCCTTTTCTTGCAGCTTACAATGAAAATTCTAGACTGCACAGCTCTTGAATATCGTTGCATGAATACAACTCACGCAGAATGATAATAATTTCTGTTGCACTTTTTCATGCATCATTTTTTTAAACCTATGCTACAGTATGTAACTTTTTTTATCATTTTTTATTTATATTAAATCTTCCAAACTTTGTCATTGCTTTACCCAAATACACTTTAATAAACTTGTAATGATAATTTGTAGTTTCAATCTTCCTGGACGGATTTCATTGGAACTTACATATAGATGTGTCATTCGCCCATCCGTGTCACATCATGCCGTTTTATATTATACATAAAGGACAAAAATACATTGTGTAGCTTTAATATTTCCCTAAATGAGGGCTGAAACAAATCTAATAGGGGTAACATTATCTTCCCCGTCTTGTCTTGACTTGAAAACAACATCTCACAAGAATGTTTTCACTAATAATACCTAAGCAATGGATGCTACTGAGCCCGTATAGGGACACGGATGAAAGAAAAAAAATGAGAAAGGAGAAAAAAATGTCAAGGCTTCTGCGTTCTCACGCAAATGTTTTGCGTTCCCTCCAGAAGCTTTGCATTCGTACGCAAAACCTTTGCGTTCACCCAAGGACCTCTGTGTTTGTTTGCAAAGAAAGTTTTCCAAGCTCTGGTTGCTATTGGTCATGTTGCCAGAAATTGCCAACTTTCATTGATAGTGAATAGCTTCTGGCTGCTTTTGCTGTGTGAATGTGTGATTCTGAAGTACAGTTAAACTTCTGTTGGTATAAAGTCTTATACGCACATGATATTACAGATGAAAAGGCAGAGAGAGTGAAAAAGACAGACTAAATATGGGATTAATGGGAAGAGGAAAAGAAGTAAACTGTCTGATTCCTTCATGGGAACAATGCCAAAGCACATACAAATGTTGTTTAGCATGCAGTGAGTTTAGTCCATTAAAGCAGAGCTGTGATGAGGATACCTGAGGCTGACAGCCAGAGGAGATTGGCCTCCAGATTTGTTTAGTTTCCTCATTACTGTGAAGGTTACCGACCCCATCAGCAGCACAAAATAATTTCGAAAAGCACACAGATTACCAAAAGTCTGCAAACTTGGCCAGCCTGCCATAATTAGGCTGAATTGCTCAATCTTTTTCACATCAGCATGCAGTTGTTAGTTAATCTCGGATGAATGAATTAATTCTAATAAAAATGAGAAAGATGATTCCGAATTGTGAGTTGGTTTTCTCACCCTGTATATGTGAACAGATGTTGTGGTGACAGTTTGAATCCTCATAATGAATGCAGACCCACATCTGAAGTCTCATAAGTCAGTTGTCACCAGGCTGAGATGGATCATTGAGTTCTTATGCATGTAAGCTGTTCAGGTGCAAATGATTGTGGGATTGGAGGAAGTCTGTAGAGAAAAAGAGAAATGGAGAGACAATCTTTACCTATTTGTAAGAAAGATTATGTTTGCATTGAAAGATGACATAACTAGACAGAAGAAAGAACGGAAGAGCAACACAGATTGAAAGGATGTAAAATAAAAAGATTATGAATAGAGAGCTAATTAACTCAGAAATTAACTGGGGCCCAGGGAAAAAATGCCACTGAACACGATACTGTACATGTTCCAGATTAAAAGACTTGCCTCTGTAGAATTTATACTAACTTTATTATTTTTTTACCTTAATTATCTTTTCTAACCATAAAAACAATCGTTTACATTAAATATTGGAAATTAATGATAACAACTAAATACATTTTCAGTCTGGAAAATGATGGCTGTAAACAAATAGCTGTAAATAATGCAGTTATTACAGTCTCTGGCTGGCACATACATGATAATACGGATCTGAACTAAAATGAACAAAATTTACTTATGTTACTGTAAATCTAATGGATCTACTATTCAACCTAACTGATTTGAATTGAACTGATGAATTCAATTCAGCAAAACAAACTGAACTGACTTGACCTAATTAGGAATAAACTGATTTGAAGTTTAACTTCATTGAACAAATTATTGAACTGACCTGAATGGAAATGGAGTGAAATTAAACTAAATTATTCTGAGCCCAGCTCTATAGAAATGAACTGAACTATAGTCAAATAAATTATACTGAACTGACATAAAATGACCTAAAATGACTTATGATTTAATCTGACATGCACTATTGGGTTACACTTTTTTTCGATAGTCACTTTAGACATTCTACTAACTATAAGTAACTTTTCAACTACATGTCAACTAACTGTCATTAGAGTATTAGTAGACTGTAATAAACTGTCAGTAAACTGTTAGGTTATGGTTAGGTGTTAGGGTTCGGGTTAGGAGAACAAGTTGACTTGTAGTTGCTAAATTACTTATAGTCAGTAGAATATCTGCTGGGGGACCAACAAAATAAAGTGTTAGCAGATATTAAGCAGACAGTCTACTAATACTCTAATGACAGTTAGTTGACATGTAGCTGCAAATGTTACTTATAGTTACTAGAATGTCTAAAGTGGACTATCGAAATAAAGTGTTACCCACTATTGTATACTAAATAGAAATGAAATGAACTGAAGTGAACCAAACTGAAATAAAATAAATTATATTTAACTAAAATAAACAATTTAACTGATTTGACCTGAATAGAAATTAATTGATCTGAATTCAGTTCAGCTAAATTATATCAGGTCAGCTGAACTCACCTGAACGGAAATTAACTGAACTAATTTAACTACAGTAAACTCAATTATACTGAACTGAACTAAAACTGAAATTAATTTAACTAAATTGAAATGAGCTGGAGACAGGCAGGAAAACATTAGGCAGAAAGCAGTGGATTTACTTAGAAACACGAGCAGAATCTCATGTTTAAGTAAAAAAAAACAGGCAGCACAACAAGGTCAGCGTGATATCACCTATTTACATGCTAACAGACTCACTCTGTGCGTCAGAGTGAGCCGGCTAACTCATTGTGATCTCTGGTTGTATCTGAGGTTGTAAGAGCAAAACGATCTCTAAGACAGAACGAGCCGGTGGAATATTAAAGAGATGTCACCCGTCAATGCCTTTAAGTGTAATCCCTGATTCAGCTCCAGTGGGTAAAATCAGAGATTCACTGCCAGGACATGAAGAACATATGCCAACAGGAGAATAAAGGGGCCAGGAGCGAGACCGAGAGAAATGGACAGTAAAGGAAGAGGAGAGAGAGATTTAGAATAAAGGAAAGAGATTTAGAAGACAGTTGGAAAAAGTTGGAAAAAAAGTAAAAGTATAGATTTTGGAGGTCGGAAAGGGGGAAACGTACAAAGGAATTCTGTGGCCAACTGAGACATTTTGAGGGAAAATTGAAATGAGACTCAGATGATGTTACTTCAATAATCTATACATATTAATCACACTTATTAAGAATTTATAGTAGAGGTTCAGAACATGAGCCCTTGAGGAAATATGAAGTAAAAATGCATGAAATAATAAGCCAGCAGAACTGGATGCACTCAGTAGATCTCATGTATTGACTTCAGAAACTCCCATGGTAACCTGATTCAATCATTTACTTGAAAGAAATAGTTCACCATTATATCGTTCTAAACCTTTCAAGCTCAAAATGACAACAAATGACCATTAATTCAATCCATACACTATCAAGGTCCGGTATTATGGAATGTCCGGTATTATGGGATTGTATTTTGGTGTCTGTATGTTTTACTATTTAAAGTCCACCTGTAGTGAATAATTGTTTCCCTTAAAACTCATATTCAATCACCAAAGTGACATATTTAAAGGTTTTGTTTCTGTGATTTTTTTTTTCTAATGCCTTAAAATAGTTTGAATGTAACACCCTCTACACCCTCGCTTCATTTAGTATACGCGGATCCATGAATATGTAAATAAGCACTCCATCCACACACTCATACAGGCTCGTCTACAAGTCATGTATCAGAATGGTGATGTTTTTTATGTATTGCTCTCTACAAAGTTGGACACATAACAGTATTGATATTAGCTTTTGGCTTGACTACATTATCAAACAGCTAATAATGTGCTGCTGATGTCACACAAACCATGTTCCCGTTCGCATCTCAGAGTCAGACATCTTCCTTCTAACAACCAGCATCCTTACAAACGCTATGAAACGCACATAGTTCATCATAACATCGTAATCAGGGTTTGAAATTAACTTTTTCACCAACTGGCCAATTTGGCTACTAAATTTTTAATACCGGCCATTAGGTACTTCTACTAGCCAAAAAAAGAAGACGAATTTAACCAGATTAACTACGTTACAGCTTATATGTAACAATTTGGATTTCAAACATTAATTTCTTATTCAAACATAATCCATCCAGCAATCTCCTCCCTTTCTCATTCATTCTCATCTTTTTTTTTTTTTTTTACCAAAAATGTGTTTTAGGTGGACTGTCAGATCAATACAGTACAAAGAACACAGGATGTTGGAAAATAACATTGTCTTTTCTGTTAACCAAATGCTTTTTAATATTCGCTATTACTTCAATGCAAATGATCAAACGCCGCCGTTATTTGTTGCTTAGTGACGTGTGTTCAAGTAAAATGCACACTGAAATACGCAGAAATGCGCAGATTCTGTGCAATACGCTATATTTAATGTATCATGATGACTCACAAGTTGAGTATTTGCGCTAAATCCATGCAAATTTGGCTTACACAAACTTTCCCAGCAAAGTGAGTAAACATTGGCTAGTGATTTTCCTGGGTTAATTTTAAACTCTGATCGTAATATACATCATATAAATCAGAGCCGTCGCATAGACTGTGCGAACAGTGCAACCACACATGGCCTCGTGCCACTAGGGGGCCTCTCAATCCTGCTGGGGTTTTTTTTAGGGTTTTTTTTTTTATCATGTCTCTGTCATGGTAACATAATATATATATTTTTTTTAATCCAACAAATTAAGTGGGTTTTTCATTGTCGCTGCGTAATGCGTCCTCACTGAAGACGGGAGAGGGGGAAAGCTAAAGCAGGGGGGGGGGGGGGTCGTCAACATTCGTAGTCGAAAACAGGCAAGAGGTCAGAGCACAGTAAATCAGTCCAATCAATAGCAGTTAAGGGTTGAGGCAAAGAGAGACATCCGAGGGAACAGGCAGAGAATCAAGAAAACCATGAACACAGGAAAAACAGACAAAACGCTCAGAAATGCAGTGTAAACAACTAACAAGACTTTGCAGGGAATGAATGTGAAAACCAGGCTTATATGAGGTTAGTTAAACAAGGTAAAGACATACAGGTGAATGTGATCATGGCTGATTAGTCTGGGCAAAGGATTTTGGGAAATGTAGTTTGTGTATGTGTGGTGATTGTCTGGGTTGGAGTGCGCTCTGATGGGTATCCCGGGCATTCTCACTGCTGATCGTTACAGCTATATTGCTAAAAGTACCCGATTTTTCATATCAACAGAAAAATATACTGGGATAACCTGACTTCTCTTGAGACTCCCCTGTTTCAGAGTTAATGATATGCCTAAGCCCTCGAGACGTGATTGGTTACAAGGTAGTTTGTGACGTCAGAAACACCAGCGATTTCAAACCGAGTTTTGAGACTGCCTTTGATTCACTGCAGTTTCAAAGAGAAAATACTCAGCAATGGTGTTGACTTATGAATTTGCACATGGTTTTTCTTAAAGCATATTAAAAACACCACATAGACATAAAAACAACATTAAAATCTTGATTTTCACCACATGGGGACTTTAAACCCAATATTTACAACAACAATATAATATATGCTCATATTTTCTAGAAATTAATTTATATGTGCATATACACTTTTGGAAAGAAATATCTTATGCTGATTGAGACTGCATTTATTTGATCAAAATACAGTACAGTTGTCACAGTGTCTGGTTTGTGTTCCCCGGGTGTCCACTAGAGGTTTCCCATACTGTCACCATTCACACTGGAACTGCATTCCCCACAATCCTTGTCTGTACCAATCATCTGTTCATTGCACTCATCTGTTCCCCGTCATCAGTGTACTCAGCTGTTCCTTATCTCATTGTTAGTTTCTGTGTATAAATACCCTGTCTGTTTCAGTCCATGTCACAGAGTCGTTGTTTGATGTCACTTACACTTCCAAAGTTGTTTCTTGCCTGTTCTTGTTTTGTTTCTTTGTTTATTGGACTGCTAATATGGATTTTCAACCCTGCATGGATGACTACGAATTGGATTGCCCTAACAATAAATATACTGCTTTTGGATCTACCAGTTTTCCCGTGTGTTCCCTCGACAACAGTAATATTGTGAAATATTATTACAGTTTAAATTAAACTGTAAATGTAATTTATTCCTGTGATCAAAGCTGAATTTGCAGAATCATTACTCCGAAATCAGTCTTAAATGTTGATTTGCTGCTCAAGAAACATTTCTGATCAATGTAAAAAATACTTGTGTGCTGCATACAATTTTTCAGTATTCTTTGATGAATAGAAACTTCAACTTCGGAACAGTGTAGTGTATATATACATATGTAAAGCTAAGGAGGACATGACTATTCTTCCAATCATGCATCGGCGAGAAGCATTCAGACTCATCTCACAAAATGGCCGCCCAGTTTGGGCCGCCCTTCTCCTCACAGGTTCAATCCCCTGTGTTTTATTAATGACTGTATGTTTCAGGCTGGACAGAATCGGGTCTCATGGGTTCAAGGGTGGCTGTTTAATGCCCAGAGGCTGTCCTGGGAGAGATAGAGGTGATGGATGGCTTGGAAAGAGGGAGCGAGAGGGTGGAGGAGGTGTTAATGGTGAAGCAGTTCTCCGTAGATCCTCTTTGCTTTCTGTCTGATCCTCATTCTCATTTCCCAGCACTTTCCCTAAATATGGTACACTTTGGTTACTATTTTTTGTAAACATTAAATGCACTAATCTGTGAGAACTATTAGATGTTATATGAGCTACATATAGTTTAATTTAACCTAGCATGAAGGTGTAATAGCGTACATGTCTGTAAATCAAGAAATTTAATTAAACATTTTAAGTAATTTCCCCTTGTTTTCCAGTACAAATATCTAAACATTCTTAAATCAAGATACATTTATTTGATATGCAAAATGACATATGAGATGAAAAATAATCCAAATAAAGTGAGTTTAATAAGCATTAAACAAGAAAAAAATATCTTCCAATGAGGTCAGAAAAATCCACTTATTCAATTTAACTAGATTTATTGTATAAATGTAGATATTTAAAATTTCGATGTTCATTTAAAGGGACAGTTCACTGATATATGAGTCATATTTCATAATTTACGCACCTTCGTGTAACTTCAAACCTTTCTTTCTTCTGTTCATTATTCTATTTTGAAGAATGTTATGAATCAAACAACATTTGAGTCCATTGACTTCAACTGTATGAAGAAAAGAAAACAACAAACAAGTTTTGTGTTCCATTGAAGAAAGAAAGTCAAACAAGTTTGGAACAACATGAGGGTCTTAATGATGACGGACTTTTCATGTTTTGAGTGAACTATCCCTTTACCCTGTTCATGTAAAGTACCTACCAGCAGAAATAAGAATCCTTTCACAAAGAAAAATAATATGCATAGGATTAGATGTCTTCGCTTTTATTTTATATCCTGTCATGTAAATCCTGCTTTTCTTGCATATGCTTTTCTTTATGCTTCGTCTCTGTGTTTGACTTTTTTTCCATACTGAATCATGTTTTCAGCCTTTTCCACAGGTCTTTCACTTTGAAAATGAAATATTCATGTCTGAATCAGTCATTTTTTTCACTCTGTTTTTTGCCCTGTTTTGTTCCGTCTGCTACTAAAGTCAATACCTGTCTCTTTCTGTATGTTTCCTGAGTAAAAATGGGCTTTTGTCAGTAGGTGTTGATTAATGTGTGACATGATGCAGCTCTTGACAACAAATACTTTCTTTGCTTCAAGAGTTGCCATCATTCTTACTGACCATTGTCTTTTTATTTGAAATGCACGTCTTCTTGAAGGAACTTGCGAAATTTCAGTTCATTGTCTGTTGTCAGTGTGTATTGAAGTACGACGCACAGCTCACACAGAAGTCACTTTTAAACCTAGCAGATTTCTGTTAGTCAGCGTGGCGAATTCTTGCGACATTTGCACGGGAAACTTTTTCACCCTCAAGCAAAAGCCGATCGCATTGATTTCGAAAATTTCACAGAGCAACAGTAAATGTGGCAAACGCCTTAATAATTCAGTACTTTCAGATTTATATATTAAGTTTGTCAACTATTAAATAATGGGTAACACTTTAGTTTAGGGTTCAGTTCTCATTGTGAACTAGTTGCTTATTAGGATGCACATTACTAGGATATTGGCTGTTTATTAGCACTTATAAAGCACATATTAATGCCTTATTCTGGGTGATCATATTGTACATCCCTTCATCCTACCCAATACCTAAACTTAACAACTACCTTACTAACTATTAATAAGCAGCAATTAGGAGTTTAGTGGCAAAAGTCATAGTTAATAGTTAATAGTGAGAATTGTGTGTTTTAGCTGTGAAATCTTTACTGGCTTTTATAAAGTAAACAAGAAAACCTTTAATATTGTTATTAATATTTCAAGATGAACACTTACAGAACTGAAGAAAGTTAGGTTTAATTAATTATCCATACATTATTATTTTTTTGTTGTAGTTGAAAAATCATGTTATATGAGTCTCAAATATAATCCATCAGGCTTTTGAGGAATGTTTATTTTAACATATTTTAGCCATCATTGTATTGCATTGCATTAGTTGTTTTGCCCTCGACAATAAAAACTACAGAGCTTTGATCATAAAAACTAAGCTATTATTGTGACATATTGATGTTTTCTTTGCACAACTTCCAATGTTCCCACAATGTACGTTTTCAACTTTTACTATAGTGTAGTAGTCACGATAACACAAATCAGGATAACAAACAGTAAATTGAGAGGCCATGTGAGTGTTTACTCATAGTTTGCACAGGCTAAAACTGCATTTTATCATGTTCTCACACAGGCGTAATATATCCTAGTAAAAGTTTTATTACAGCTCCCGCTGTGCAAGAATCTGCAGCAGAGGGCCATAAAAAGTGTATTTTGATGAATCACATGCTCGTTGCGGCAGTCAGAAACAAAGTGTGCGTGTAATTAGAAGAGCGTTGTTTACACAGAAGCATGCAGCGCTAGTTGTTTTAATTATCGCTTTCAAAGAAAAACGTACCCTGTAAGTACACCCTGAAGATATGAAAGCAAAACATTTTTCCACATTCTTCCTGCCTACTAATCCAATCCATAGATTTTTAGTATTGAATATACTTTTTTTCGAGTTTTAAAGCCTGTTGGGAGTGTTTCCTGGTTAGCATATGGACTGGAGATGTGTAGACACCTATCATGCACACTAATACGCTGATAAGGATGTTTCCCTACTCCATAGATCCAGCCGGGAGAGGCCTTCACTGTGTACCACACCAGCCCAACGCTCTCCAGCTTATGCAAACCAGTGGTGCTATGGACCCAGCAGGACGTGTGTAAGTGGCTGAAGAAACACTGTCCCCACAACTACCTGACCTACGTGGAGGCCTTCTCTCACCACGCCATCACAGGTACTGCACAGCTGCACACACAGTATCAGGGGATTTCAAAATTGTGTTTTTCACACTGGGAAATGTCATGGAAACGGCTTTAGGATATTTTGTAGAATTGATATAGTTCACACATAGGTCATGTCTAATTTGTGAGGGAATCATTAGCTATGTTTCCATCCAACTATCTTTATGCAAATTTTGAGACTCTGCCTAAAAAAATTGCTGGATGAAACGCCAAGATGTGCATAAATCCTAAAAATGTGCAGAAAAAAAAAACATATGTGCCCAATTGAGGCAGATAAAAAAAAATCCGATAAGACGACATGCGCATAAACTATGATGGAAAACACATTTACGGAATATGATGCGCAACTAAAAAGTCATGTGACTTTGCCTCAACAGATCATGTGATTGGATAACTGTACTAACCTGCAGACCAATTTCATTACACAACATCTCAAATTTTGTGTTTGTCTTTTTCATCATCAAAAAATTATCTAAAATATTTGATACAATGACCACCCAGAAGTGTCTAATTTGATTGCGTTCCCAAACATCTGGCATCCGAACGCAAGTTAGCATGTCAGTGTTTGTTGTGTTTCATCTGCGGGCTCTGAGACTCAAGTAAATATGTATAAAAAAGAGCCACAGTGGCTTCCCTGGTTGCAGAAACTTCCATTTTTATTACAGATATTTTGCACCAGTTTCCTATGAAGTGACGATTTTGTTCTCTTGAACACATTGGATGGAAACGCTGATTTATTCATAAATGTTTTATGGGGTTTAAGTACTAGAGGGGTAATAGGCAAACAAGACACACCTGGGAATGATCACAGAACTAATCAACTAGAAAAACTACAAAGGACTACAAAAATGGCACACAGGACAGAAAACAGGAACAGAAACTGCAAACTGAAAAATCCAAACTAAAATAATTTTTATTTATTTATAATAAATTAAAAAATCTAGCTGAAATAAAATAAGTTTACTCTTTACATATATATATATATATATATATATATATATATATATATATATATATATATATATATATATATATATATATATATATATATACAGGTCCTTCTCAAAAAATTAGCATATTGTGATAAAGTTAATTATTTTCCATAATGTAATGATAAAAATTAAACTTTCATATATTTTAGATTCATTGCACACCAACTGAAATATTTCAGGTCTTTTATTGTTTTAATACTGATGATTTTGGCATACAGCTCATGAAAACCCAAAATTCCTATCTCAAAAAATTAACATATCATGAAAAGGGTCTCTAAACGAGCTATTAACCTAATCATCTGAATCAACTAATTAATTATAAACACCTGCAAAAGATTCCTGAGGCTTTTAAAAACTCCCAGCCTGTTTCATTACTCAAAACCGCAATCATGGGTAAGACTGACGACCTGACTGCTGTCCAGAAGGCCATCATTGACAACCTCAAGCAAGAGGGTAAGACACAGAAAGAAATTTCTGAACAAATAGGCTGTTCCCAGAGTGCTGTATCAAGGCACCTCAGTGGGAAGTCTGTGGGAAGGAAAAAGTGTGGCAAAAAAACGCTGCACAACGAGAAGAGGTGACCGGACCCTGAGTAAGATTGTGGAGAAGGACCGATTCCAGACCTTGGGGGACCTGCGGAAGCAGTGGACTGAGTCTGGAGTAGAAACATCCATCCAGTGCTGCTTCTCTGTAGCCCAGGTCAGGCGCTTCTGCCGCTGTTTCTGGTTCAAAAGTGGCTTGACCTGGGGAATGTGGCACCTGTAGCCCATTTCCTGCACACGCCTGTGCACGGTGGCTCTGGATGTTTCTACTCCAATTTTGGGTTTTCATGAGCTGTATGCCAAAATAATCAGCATTAAAACAATAAAAGACCTGAAATATTTCAGTTGGTGTGCAATGAATCTAAAACATATGAAAGTTTCATTTTTTATCATTACATTATGGAAAATAATGAACTTTATCACAATATGCAAATTTTTTGAGAAGGACCTGTATATTTATATATATATATATATATATATATATATTTTTTTTTTTTCTTTCTTTTTTTTGTGTGTGTTTCAGTTAACGTCAATTTTATTCCAAGTAACAATTTTAGTTTTGGTTAGTTTTATTTAATGATAACAAACTTGATCGACATGAACCAAAATTATTTTTAAATCTGACTGTCCAGTAATTCTTTTCTAAAGCTGCCGAGGATAATCACGGATCCGCAAAGCCTTAGCCTGGTCTCTCTGAGGAGCAGCTTTGGCAGGACACATCCTCTAACACACTCTCATCCAACTCCCAGAGCCGTTCTCTCACTAATGGACAATTATACACCGTAATGTTGAGCCATTTGTCAAATCACAGTCATTTCCATGAGGCCTCAACATCTAGAGGTCACCGGAGCGGAGCTTCCAAGTAATAAAATCATTTTACACTGCCATCCGTACATTTGTTCCTGGAAATTTAGCAGCGTTGAAGAAGGAGCCGAGTCGAAATGGATTTACCTAAGGTGGACATTCCCAGCCTTTGTTGTTTGTAATGTTTGTGATCTCAGTCTCATATGAGTGTCAAGCCATATGAGCCATGTGACGTCTTCTAGCCAATCAGTAAAGAGTTGTGCCTTAGGATGAATTGTGTGTATTGGGGACAATGACATATATATATCCATGATAAAGAAGACATCTAGTTTAAATCACATGGTTACAAATCATACGTTGTTTCTGTACATTTATGCATGTTGGTCGTACCACATGGTTTTGATTTGGTGGACAAAAATAATATTTTAACAAAACCTTTCTTCTAAAAAGTAATAATGAACGATTTTGCCAAACTACTTAACTACGGTTTGAAGAATTTCATTCTTTTAATGATGCCTTTTTTCTTCATTATAAGATCGTGATAGTTGGATCAATCTGACATTTTTTGCTTTATGCCACCCAAAAAAAATCTTCCAGAACTTAAAACATGTATACATCCCATGTATAACTGTCATTAATAGATTCAGACAAATAATAATAATAATTATCATTATTATTGGCCCATTGTCATTTCTTGATTTTAAGCATTCAACATTCAAGAATATTCAGCATAATGTATAAGTATAACAGGTGTAACTCTTAGGTGCTTCCTAGAGCAGCTCAAAAACTGTCTGTATGAACAAATAATCAAATTTTAGCCCATAGATCGAAATCAATTGTGATCTAGTAGGTATTTTTTTTCCCCCTGTGCAGTCCCTGGTGCTTCTAACGTTCGTATGTTTTCTGGGCTATGTGTATGCATGCCATGAATCTTCCTGTCCTTCAGACAGTGACGGTTGAGCACAAGCACTCATTTTAGCATTACATTTAGTTGGGTTGGAGTGACAAATGTGTGCCCCCTCCAAATGCCTCTTTAAGTAATTCATTCGGGCGCCGACAGTGGCTAGAGGCCTTATTCTGTTATCTGCACTATTATTTATTGCTTCATATATCAAGCCTCTTTCTAAGATGGTGTGTGTAGCTTGAAGCATTGTTACACACGCTGTAAAACACTGACTCATGTCAGACAAGACCGTGGCTTGCTTCAGGCAGAGTGTTTCTGCTCCACCATAGTTATTGGTCTTTTGAGTCAGATGTTTAACAGCTGCAAGTGTGAATTGCCTTGCACTGCGTCCACATTCATTTCTAGTAAGTACTGCATTTTTTAAAATGAATCTTGAAGAGCCCGAAATCAAAATTGCAGTTTTGAAGCTGTCAGTCAGTGTCTGTTAACTTTAAGGTCACTGGTGTACTAGTGTACTCCAAAAAAGTTGGCAAAATAAACTTGATGAGAACTTTTAGCAGATAAACAGATAAAATGTTAATACATATTTTTTTACGAAAGTAATTCTGATTTAAAATTGATTTCATTTTTTTTTTTTGGGAAGGCATAAAGTCAAATATATATATATATATATATAAACTTAAGTAGGCTAGTTTGACATACAAAAGTATATATTTCTTCGTGTTATCCTGTAGAATCCTCGACTTGCAGTCAGACGATGCATAACACAACATTGAATCTAAGGAGATTGAGGTAACTTAGCTTTCGCTTATTAATGAGCAGTATTTGAATTTGTATTTAGTTGAATGAGGACATCCCATTTCCCAGATCCCATTGGCATTGAGTTGATCTATAAGGCGATAAAATAATGAAACAATTTATTTTTGTTTTTTCAAATGTCACTTCTGTATTATTGTGATGGGATTTCAATTGCCAGCTTTTAAAAAAAAATAATATTAATAAATACAACCTTCTCGTCTTTTTGAACTCAGTGTATTTTAAAATAAATGAGGTTTGAGCAAGTATCAAATAAAAGCTACTATTGTTAGTAATTGTTTAAAAATTATGCTAAAGCAGAGTTCCAAGTAAATGTATATGCAGTCATGTGAAAAAGAAAGTACACCGTTTTGAATTTTATGGTTTTACATATGAGGACATTATAAAACATCGTCTGTTCATCACGGCTCTGTGGAATACTTGATTCTGATTGGTCAATAGCGCCATCCAGCGGTAAGTTATTCCCAGATAGCAACCGCTCATAACAGATAACGCTGGCTCATCCGGGGCACTGAAGTCAGCAGTGCTATACGCCTGCTAGGAACGGTTTTTCTTCGTGGTAGTTTTGCGTTTGGTGAGCTAATAAAATATTAAAACTCAAATCAATATTTTGTGTACAGTTATTTGCCATCTGCCATATGCCATCCAGTATCGTGGACTCGCTCTCTCTTGTTTCATACAAACGCAGCTGCTTCCATTTTGTGACTATTGTTTTGTACACTGTTGGATTATGAGATACAAACAGGTACGATTTTAAAACAGTTTAATCTGAAATCAATATACAGTATCGTATCCCCATAATTATTTATGTGGTGAAATGCTGTGTAAAAAGTGATATGAATTACTGTATACCGTATCTCTTAAATGTTCGTTTAGTTTGAACTTGCCGTGCTGAAACTGCTCTCTCTGCGGAAGCTTTGCATTTAAAGACCTAAAAAAATATTCCAACTCAGATCAATATTTCGTGTCTAATTATTTACTTATGTGGTAAGTAGCTGTGTAATAAGCGGGATAATGTACTTCCTGCCGGTGATTCTCTCAAAATAACCCACTTCAGGCTGATCAAGTGACCTGAAGTGATTGATCAGCCTGAAGTGGGTTATTTTGAGAGAATCAGCGGCAGGAAGTACATTATCCCGCTTATTACACAGCTACTTACCACATAAGTAAATAATTAGACACGAAATATTGATCTGAGTTGGAATATTTTTAGGTCAAAGACATTTGATTAGCAGCGCCTGACTGCTACTTACTCTCTTAATTCCTATGGAAGCAGTAAGAGTGGACTTAATTTGCCACACATGGCTTCTCCATTTTGGCCTAGTTTTTGTAACAGAATGTTTTTCAACACTGAACAGTGAACTGAAACAGTGTGAAGCACTCACTTCTTCGCCCTCTAACTAACCATCAACAAACACACAGAAATGATGCTGTTAAAACAGTAGTTCAGAGCTCAGAAGCTTGCGTTCACCACTGCACTAGCGCTGTAGAACCACCAGAAGAACACCGACACACTCGCTCGTTTTGAAACTTTCACTCTTCAGAGACATCGGCTCCGAAGCGAAAGACAACTAGTGCATGCATCCACTTACGTATTTATACCCATGCCGCGGGGCGGAGTGTGAGATGCAGATCTCGCACGCCAATGTGCATTGGCTCGTTTTAACAGTACTCGAAGATGACAGCGTGATCCCAATCAGTCGACACGACGACTATTTCAAAAGTGAGCGACTGAAAGGGAACCATGACACAGTGTAATAAGTCCTGTGTTGTTCATCTGAGGTTGTATTTACTTAAATTTAAGACCTGGCAAGGACCAGTATGTTCTGATATGTAAAACAATACAATTCAAAGGGTGTCCTTTCTTTCTTTTCTCAGGACTGTATATTGAGTTTGTTATTGTCATCAACTAAACCATAACCAGTTTTTATACCTAAAAAAGTTTAAATATAGGCAATTTTAGCAAGGACCTACAGTAAGTTAAACTATTGAAATATTTAATCGATCTGCAGCACATACTTACATTAATGGTTAAGAACGAACGAATGAACGAATGAATAACTAGACCTTCATGATAATCAATAAATCTCTCAAAATATCCGATAATTTAATAAAGCAATGTTAGGTCACCTTGTAAAAATTACTTTTTAACCCTCAAAATATATTTAAAAGGTTTTTGAAAAATGATGAAGTCTTCAATCTGTTTGTATTTAAAGTGTACTTTTTATATTCAGTTTTAAACTAGATTTTTAAAAGATTTTCCTTTTCTATATCTTATGTACACTCTTATTTGCATCGACCCAGTAGCAAATCACAATGTTGCTTGGATGGATGATATATTTATATCATGAAGTAACTAAATGTCTTTTCAGTCTGCTTGTTTTTTGTTTGTTTGTTTGTTTGTTTTTTGTCATAAATGTAAGATAAATCGAAAGAACAGTGTACTTTTTAGGACCAACTGTTTTTCTTTTTCCTCTATACACCTCATCTTGTTTTTTGACAGCACCTCTATCACTATCTTCAGGGCATTATTTGGGAGCACATTAAACCTGTCTTTAGGGAATCATTTCTGCTCTGTTCACTTGTGCTGTCTGCTGCTACACAAAAGACTCAGACAAACAGCAATTCTGGAAAAAGTGTTTCTGGAGGGCTGAATTTAAATGCACTGAATTAGCGTGTGTGCGTGCATGTTATAGAGGTTCATAAAACAAGCCCCTCAATGTTGTTCAGCATCAAAGCACCATATCAAAATGAAAAATACAATGCATCTTAGAAAAAAAGTAAAAATATCAGCCTCAAGAAGCACCTCTGGCTGGTTACGGACGTTTCCATTATCCTGTGTAATGCTGTTAGCATCACCCATGCTCTAATTGTTCATCCCAGCCTATTGTGAGTGACTGAGAAGCGAATGCAATCCCCACAGCGATGTGTGAATTCTCAGAGTTGGAAACTGGGTCAGTGTTGGCCCATGACTGTCCCCTAAAGCCCGAGGGGCAATTCGAGGTTGGGTCAGTGGGGCATCTCTGGCCAATAATACCCCATAAGTCCCAAATAGTTAAATACACCAAGAATTTATTTAACAGCCTATACATCAGGCTTAACAAGATACACTTCAGTAATTGGTGCCACGGCGTTCGTGGTTCGACTGGTCGAGACTGTTTTCCAAAGATGACTATAAGTTAATATACGAAAATATCTATATACGCAAAGTGTACTGTCTTTATAGTACTGTACAATTACAAAGTTCTCAATGCTTCGGTTTGCAGGTAGAGACACTAATTATGCGACCGTGTTAGTGTGGGGCTATTTTGAGCCTTGTTTGTGGTATTACCTAGCGATTTTTATTTTTGCTTATTCTATGCCGCATAAACTAGCGTTATAAGCTAATATGTGGTTAAACTAAAACTAACGTTAAAATTGGGTACATTTGATTATCATGAAAACGCATCCCAAAGAATGGTCGACTCGGTACCCATGTGTTATTTAGGTTCATTTTTGGCTGGAATTGTCCTTTAATCATGTGAATTGCAGTGATTTACTGTAATATGCCATTTCAGTATGGTGGTTCTCTCTCTCTTTCTCCCTCTGTTTGTAATTCACCTTGCGATTCAACTTAAGGGCTTTGTTTTTTACTGTTCACACACACACACACACACACACACACACACACGCGCGCGCGCGCACAATGTCCTCTCACATTGGCCGTTCTTTTATCTCTTTAACCATAGATATTTTTGTAGAATAGCTTCAGTTTCGCAGCTGATCTCTTCCACTGTACAGCAAATCACAAAAAAGACCCAATAAAATCGAAATTGCTTTTAGTCAAGAAAGATTTGAGTCATTGTCTATTAGTTTTGTGATAATTTATATGCCAGTGTACTCCTGAAAGTTATAAAAAGAGACAGTATACACTTTATCTCCTCGAAAACAAAACAACATATCACAACTCATCTCACATTCATGGATGTATCCAGATATTTTGTCCAATAAAATGCT
Organism: Siphateles boraxobius; assembly: GCF_051911475.1. Classification (NCBI taxonomy): domain Eukaryota; kingdom Metazoa; phylum Chordata; class Actinopteri; order Cypriniformes; family Leuciscidae; genus Siphateles; species Siphateles boraxobius. The sequence goes on from NW_027509195.1 coordinate 346,097, forward strand.
GTTTAGAATGAGAATGTTCGGTTACACTTTATTTTAAGGTGACGTAAATAAGTAAGTACTGAGTAATATTGATTAACTACATTTACTTACTAGAGTTATGATTAGGGTTCGGTTTAGGGTTAGTTAATAGTAATTATGCATTATTTACTGTTATTACTATAGTAAATACATGTAGTAATGTGTAACTACGTCACCTTAAAATAAAGGGTTACCGAATGCTCCCTCCTAAATTATGAATACAACCTCTCTTTGATTAGCAATAGCAAGTAGTAAGTCAATATCAAGTCACTGTCAGTGTGCGCAAAACGCTCACTTCATCTCCTACTTATTTTGAAAGTGTCTTGCATCACTGTGGCTGTGACGTAAAAGGAACGAGCCTTTCATTATTTCCTGACCAAGGTCAGATTATGACATTGGCATGCCTTGGGCATCTGGGCACAGATGTTTGCACCATCTGTACACTGGAAGCGTGCTGCGTAGTGTGACGCCGCACAACACAACTAAATGTGACAGTATAATCCACGAGTCTGGCTTGCATCATTCTGCACTTGCTGTGTGGAAGAGCATCTTTGATTGTGATGGTAACAGTCCAAGCTATTATGCACTGCATAATCATAATAATTTCGTAATTTCTGGAGCTCATCAGTGCCCCTGCTGGTCTTTGGTCTGGGAAAAATGCCCGACAGGGCTGAATACAACCCAGGCTTATTGGAAAAATATTCCTGTGCTTGGTTGCTGCTTGCGCGTTTTTGCGACGCTTTCAAAGCAAAATGTCCAGAGAGTGGCACGAAAAGCATTATTTTACATTTCGTCAATGGCGGGGAAGCGTTTTCTCACAAATTAAGGAAATTTCCGTCAATAGCGGGGAAAGTGTTAAGGTCCTTGCACACTGAGTCCGAAATTTTGGTAAAAATTCGAAAATCAAACCCGATCCGAATTTTTTTTTATGATGGACGAAAGTTTCTGAGGCAGTGTGTAAACGTGATTGACACAACGTGCGGTCTGATTTATTTTTTAACGTGCGAAAATTTCGGACGAGAATTTCGGATTCCGTGTGCAAGGACCTTTAATCTTGATTTTACAAGTCTTTGAGCTCTTTTATCATGATTTGTGTTTCACGAGACTCAGCGAGCGCTCGGCATCACAAGTGCAATGCTGTATCAGGTGAGCTACTGAGCAAGTTTACCAAAGCCAAACATATGAAGCTGATGATGTGCTGCAAACATCAAAATGTATTAGTTTACAAACCATGCACTATGGTAAAGTGCTTTGAGGTCATAACATAGCATTGTGCAAGGAAGGTCCTTGAGTCCGAAATTCTCGTCTGAAATTTTCACACGTTAAAAAATAAATACGACCTTACGTTGTGTCAATCAGGTTTACACACTGCCTCCGAAACGTTCGTCCATCACAAAAAATTCGGATCAGGTTTAATTTTCTGCGTTTTTTGCCTCCGTAGAAAGCATTTTGATAGGTCATTTAACAATTCAGAGCCACTGTACAAGCGAACGCCAAAATCCAGACCTGTTCAGAATCAATTGGTTCATGGAAATCGGTGGTTTCCTTTTTAATATGTTGCTCCAGTATCGCTAGCAAAGCATCAAATTGAGCCACTGACTTCCTGAAGTAAACTTTGAATCGCTCTGGATACTCCTGCAGCTCCTTTATGAGGAGGTGGAACTCCCCTTCCTCTCTACGCAATCTCAGGATTGGATGGATCTTTTTCTCTTTTTAAGAAGAGAGAGGACAACAAAATCATCCTCACTGCTTGAAGACTCCATTTTGTATTGTTTTGCGTTTTTTTTCGCAACGATTTAATTAATTCGCATTGGACCCAGTGTGCAAGGTTTCCGTGAAATATGAGGATGAATATTAGGATGATGAATATGAAAAAAAGCATACAAAAATGTCGGCCTTAGTGTTCAAGGACCTTAAAGGTGCAATCTGTAAGAATGACTCCTCCTCAGACTCGACGCTCACGCCGGTTGCCAGTTTGAGGACACGCAACAGGATCGAGTGCAATTGACAATGAAAGCTGAGGAGACTTACAACACTGTAAGTTGATTTATCCGTGTTTTAATATGCTCTCGTTTATTACGATTTTTAGAAGGATATCGAGGCTTTTTAGGTTGGGTAGAATCTGCAATCTCTTACCCAGTTTGTTTGCTGGCTGCAATACACTGTGTTTCCTGCCAACTGGCATCCCGGGGTGTCGAAATACTATTGGGTGAACTGGCAGTGGGCGAGATACCACAGACCAAAACTAAAACCGACAGACAACACGGAACGTGTAAAATAATAATTAAAATAACTGGCTGTAGAAGTGTTTTTCAGAGAAATGAGTATGTGAACTTAGCATGTTTCCTAAATATCTGCAAACATATGGTATTTTTATACTTTAGTAGAGTAAAAAAGTTACTTATAGCACCTTAAGACCACAAGTCTGAATTAATCGATAGCCTACCCCTGTAATCCCAATTACGTGGAAAGGAATAAAAGTTGTTAGTGTTTTACTGTCACTAGTGTTCATTTCAGCTGGAAACTGTATGTAATTGTATGTATGAATTGTATGTAAAGTCACGTCTTAAAGGTTTTGCATGTTTTTTCCAATAATTCCAATAGGTTGCCTACACATCTAAATTTCCTGTTAATGTCAAAGAAAGAAGGCTATGCTTGTCATGCTATTTCTAGCTGACTTGAAAGAAGACAACCTTTCTGCCTCTAACCGCTAAATATCCAAGATGAGTCATTTTGTTCCCCGTTTCTGAACGTATGAAGGTTTCTGTAACCAAATCTCACTTATTAGTAAGTAATTAAACGCCAGGTAGTGGTTCGTCTCAAGGGACAGCTCTTGAAGTTCTGTAGATGATCTGTAAAACTGTAATTATCATTATCCAGTCTCTGAACCCCCAAACCACACTGCACTCATCTCTCCAATTCCACTACATCATCAGAGAAATAGCCACAGCCAGCTGGTATTAAGGTCATTATGTTTTATTCACGGAAGGGAATAGCTGTCCAGTGCCCATGTTCCTGGACACACACCACACAAATCAATAAGATTATCCAAGGTCACAAAATGGGCCTTATGTAAACGGGTTTCATTAGTAATCATTACACAAAGCAATATTATGTGCGGAAATTGAACACATTCATTAATGAGGCTTAAAATAGACTCTCGTTATGTAAACTGTGTGTCTGGCGTTCTTCTGAGGTAGTGTCTGTGGACTTGCCAGGTAAGAATGAGGATGGATGATTATATTGTAAGAGAGAAAAAGATGATTTATGCGCTTAATTAGAGCGAGCGCTTTCGGGGCGAATGACACTAAATTCTCCTGCTTTGTGATGTTTTTTGAAGGACGAGGATCTGACAGTGACGGGACGGTGAGGGACGTGAGCAGGCTTTATGATGTAAATAAACTCTCTGTTGCAAAACTAAGCTGCTTTGCTGTCTACTGCTTACTTAGGCAGCTAAAAGGTAGCATGCTAGCCGAAATGGAAAAGAGATTTGTTGTGTGTTGAATGAGAGAACTCGCAATTTATTTCAAATAACGGTCTACAATAGCATGTTACAACTTAAGCCTAAACTATACTTAAGTTTTGACGCGAATACCTAGCGTGTGTGTGCTATTTCTTTCCAGAAGTTATGAGTGATAAAAATGTCTTTGCACTGGTTTAAACTAAGAGTGTGCGTATCTCTTAAACCTCTCACACAAGCGTTTAACTCAGGCGTATATTGCTAATGAGTCTCCAGTCGTTTGTTTGACTCATCTGTTTGGTCAGCTTTTTGACAAACTAATTGGTGCAAAAAGATCAAGGTTCATGTGCAAGTTAGGAAAAATATGGCTACACGCCTATTATGTTGAAGATGAAGTTTACGTCATGCACACTGAACACGTAACTAACGTATAATTCCACAACCTAACATTTTATATTATACTGAACAATTTTTCAATTAGGCCCTTTTAATTAGTCTGTTTATTTGTCTTATTTTATTTATTTGGTCAATTTCCCATTTTTTTTTATTATTCTGACCTGCGAAACGGATTTCTTTGTATGAAAGGTGCTATACAAATAAATTGTTTTATTATCTTATATTTATTTTATTTCGTTTTGATCTTCCATCTGCCACCTTGGATGAATTTTCACGGCACTATTTTGGAATCACCTAATTTACAAAGGATACATGCTGTACTACTTTCAGAATTTGGCCAAAATAATAATTTATATATACTTTGGCTAGTGTATATGCTTTTTTTAATTAGACCATTTTAATCACACTCAACTTTATTTGAATTATTAATGAATATTTATATAATTCTATTATTTTTCTCAACCTTATTATTGTCCATTTTTGCGACGGTTTTAATCAGACTGAAAATTTTTGTTAGTATTTTTTCTCAACCTTAATTGTGTTGCTTTTTATTGTTGTTATTTGTCTGATTTATTTGGTTAATTCCCTGTATTTCTTTAATTATTCTGACCCGTGATACACTAGCTGCATTTTTTTATGACAGGTGCCATACAAATAAATTGTACTCGTTTTTATATTCGTCATTCTCTTCATCCGCCACCTTGGATGTTTTTTTTTTTTTTTTTTGAGGAGCTTATAACAATATGCCCTGGAATTGCTTTATGCACAAATGATATATTGGCCAAAATGTGGTGTCTTAGAAGCAGCAGAGCTAAAACTGTACAGCAGGAAGAGAAAGTCTTATTACATGTCTGGTTCCTCAAAGACATCTCAAAGACTTTTTCTTAAGTTGGCTTGTTCTGTTGGCAAGACTTGTGACATTAATTTGATGGCTTCTAGGAGGATTTAAAGAAATGTAAACCAATTCCATACTATTGATCAAATGTTCTCCAGATATAATCCTTTTCTGTTCCAGCTATTTTACAAAGCTGGCATTGACTTTTCAAACTGTCACTCACACTTTTTCAGGTCGTGCCCTGTTGCGGTTGAATGGAGAGAAGCTGGAGAGGATGGGTATAATCCAGGAGACACTGAGACAGGAGGTCCTGCAGCAGGTCCTACAGCTACAGGTCAGAGAGGAGGTGCGCAACCTACAGCTGCTCAGCAGAGGTGAGACTCCAACACCTGGAACATACACAACTGAACAATATCAGTGCAGTTGACGAGGACGGCCCATATGAGACAGACTCATTCAAGGGCTGCATGAAGCACAACCCAACTTCCCTAACAATAATTATGCATTTTATTTATAGTGTTATTATATTATATTATATTATATTATATTATATTATATTATATTATATTATATTATATTATATTATATTATATTATATTATATTATATTATTAATCACTCTTCAGAGGAAGTGAATGAGAGGTGCAACTCAAAATTGTGTTACAACAACTTGGCTAACAACATTATAGGCTATATATATTGGCATAGATTGTGTTGGACTTAACTCTTTTCAATTAGACCATTTTAATCGGACTGAATCTTTTTATGCATATTTGTATTAATATATTATATTATAATTTTAATTTTCATGCAATAGTTTCATTTCATTTCATTTAATGCTTGGTTAGGGTTTTTTAAAGTATTAAATGAATTCATATATATAATATAAATATAATATAATATAATATAATATAATTAGTGCTGTCAAATCGATTAATCACGATTAACCACATAAAATTATTTGTTTACATAATATATGTGCGTATGTACAGTATATTATTATATTTATATATTGTATATACACACAGACACATATAATATATATATAAAATACATATACACACACATTATGTAAACAAATAATTTTATGTTTGATGTGGTTAATCGTGATTAATCGATTTGACTGCACTAATTAATTATTATAATATCATAGAATAGAATAGAATAGAAATCAGCCAATCAAATTCGAAGACCAGAATTCACTGTTGTATAATATCCCATTAGTTAATGCATTCATTAACATTAACTAACAGTGAGCAATACATTTGTTACAGCATTTATTAAACTTTGTTAAAATTAGTTGATAAAAAAATACACCTTACCATGTTAGCTCAGGTTCATTAAATAATATGAACAGATACATCTTTTGATTTTAATAATGTATAAGTAATTGATGAAATTAGCATTAACTGACATTAAGAAATGCTTTAGAAGTATTTTTTCATCGTCCGTTCATATTGACCAATGTCGTTAACTAATGTTAACAAATGGAACCTTAGTGAAAAGTGCTACCAATAAAACATACTGTATATCCATGTTTTATTCAGCATTGAGTCTTTTGGGATGCAAGTCTTTTTTGGGATACAAAAGCTCTGAGTTTCTCTTCGTTTGAAGCTCACTTAAATACAACTTTCAAAGTTTCAAAGGACAACCCATGGTTACCCCAAAGTATCATGGTCTCCTCGTAGCGAGACACGTCCTCAGAACTCCCGCCTCAGCAAGTGTCAAACCCCAGTGTACCCCACATTAACAAGGAGAGGGAATTAGAGACCACTTAAACGCTGTGTCAGGGAATTCTACCAACAGCTTAGGGGGCAAATTTAATTTAACAGTTCACCAAGTCCTGGTCTCTGTGCTGTGATAAAGGAATCTTATTGAGCCTCCCAATGGAAAAATCCTCACCTGAGGTTCAAACAGAAGACTTGTGTGAGGGTTCATACAGGTGAAGGGTGTTGGAGAGAGGAGGACGGTCAAATAGAAGTCCCGCCAAAGCTGATTAGTTGGTTTCTGATAGTCGACGTCACCTGTCAGTGTGAGTTAAATCTGTCTCCTGGGGACCGTCGGGCTGGCATGGCTGGAGGACACAGCTTGTGCGAGTTTATTCTTAGACGTGTCTCTCAGCCAGCAGGGTTTCCAGCGGATGTCTAAAGAGAGGCCGTCTATAGCGGCCTGTCATTTTTGATTCAGTGGGCATGAATGAAAATATGAAATATTGATCGGGTGAAAAACAAGACAACCACTCTGGTCATAAAAGGGTCTCGATCTACGTTTTGGATGATGTTGATGTAAATTAACTGAAGGGGCAAGTGTTTTTGGTGTTGATGTAGGAGGTTTTGTGCTTCTTAATTCTTGGGAATTAAAGGGATAGTTCGACCCAAAATTAAAATGCGGTCATCTTTTACACACCCTCATGTCGTCCCGAACCTGTATGACTTTATTCCTCCCATGGAACAGAAAATTATCGAATTCTCGATGGATCTCGATTTCATTCCCACGATGTAAACAAAACTAGCATATTGCTAACCAGTCGTAATATTGCCTTCTGTGATTAATCATAACACCCCGTGCGGTGCATTGTGATGTCATGAAAGCCTCCATCCTCTGAAAACATGAAAAATAAACACATTCATTTCAAATTATAATTCAATATTTTGTCAATATATGCTAGTTTTGTAATTTGATAGTGAGTGTTCAGTCGGTGGCTAATGCTTTAAATGCACTGCGGTTGGCTAATCTTCTCGGACCAATTGACGTGGAACATTTTGCTCAACTGATTAATGACTACTTCAGTGATAATGTGCCACCACCAAAACAAGATGGATGTGGAAATGTTGCAAATCTTGAACAATATTTGGGCATTTACACAATATGAAACTGTCATGACTGCATTAAAATGAACTTTGCTACTATAGCTGTGTTGATCACTATTAATCTGGCCACACATCCATGCAGGGAAATTCATTTTTGAAAATTTGCTCATTCTGACTCATTTTGACAGCAAGGGTCAGAAATATGTCCCCATTAGCTTTTTTTAGCAGCTTTTTTTCCTTTACCAGGACATTGGAGATTTAGCAGGAAAGTGGAGTGAGAGATGTGAGGGAATAGCTTCGGGACACACCTCGGCTCTTTATATGTCTTGAACCTCTATATGTCCTGAACCTGACCTCTTTATATGTCTTGAACCTCTATATGTCCTGAACCTGACCTCTTTATATGTCTTGAACCTCTATATGTCCTGAACCTGACCTCTTTATATGTCTTGAACCTCTATATGTCCTGAACCTGAGCTCTTTATATGTCTTGAACCTCTATATGTCCTGAACCTGAGCTCTTTATATGTCTTGAACCTCTATATGTCCTGAACCTGAGCTCTTTATATGTCTTGAACCTCTATATGTCCTGAACCTGAGCTCTTTATATGTCTTGAACCTCTATATGTCCTGAACCTGAGCTCTTTATATGTCTTGAACCTCTATATGTCCTGAACCTGAGCTCTTTATATGTCCTGAACCTCTATATGTCCTGAACCTGAGCTCTTTATATGTCTTGAACCTCTATATGTCCTGAACCTGAGCTCTTTATATGTCTTGAACCTCTATATGTCCTGAACCTGAGCTCTTTATATGTCTTGAACCTCTATATGTCCTGAACCTGAGCTCTTTATATGTCTTGAACCTCTATATGTCCTGAACCTGAGCTCTTTATATGTCTTGAACCTCTATATGTCCTGAACCTGAGCTCTTTATATGTCTTGAACCTCTATATGTCCTGAACCTGAGCTCTTTATATGTCCTGAACCTCTATATGTCCTGAACCTGAGCTCTTTATATGTCTTGAACCTCTATATGTCCTGAACCTGAGCTCTTTATATGTCCTGAACACGAGTCCCCGCTAACAAAACAGCTTCTTTTATACCTTTATCAAAGTTTACATCAACGTACCATGGTACGATTGGTTATATATATCAGAAAGGGTAATAGCTTTCTGTCCCCTGCCCAATAATTTAGCATTGTTTATTAATGATCAACATGGACTTATCTTGCTCTCTCTGTTAAAGCTCATAACGCTCACATGAGTGATTCAGAGGCTTAGATTGACCTTTCAGTCCAATTGCTATCTGGTATTTATCCTCTGAAATGTTGCCTCTGTACTCTTCTAAATTGCTTTGTTCTTTTGGTTCCAAGTAAGGCCAAGTAATACAGCCCTCTTCATCCCTCGCCGAACCCGCCTCCCTTCCTCACTCCGAAGCAATTTAGCCGAGAGCGAGGCAGATTCTCCCAACACTATAATTGCTGTTTCTATTGAAACACCAAACCTTATTACCTCTTCTCCAAATTACCACCCTCGCCCCACTGTATTAGACTTTAAACATCTCACACAAAGAGAAAAACATGTGATCCACTGCTTCATCATAGCAAACAATGCAATAATTTGTTCCTGTTAACAAAACAAGTCAGTTGCATGGAAAAGTTTCTTTTTTTAGTCTCATTGTCGTGTTTGAGATGTCACTCGCTGCCTTCGGGACTCCTCATGTGTATTTAAACACTAATATTGCGCAGACGTTTTTTCCTGAAAAGGGTTCGTATATATTAATGCATGATGTTTTCATGAATCTTTTACGTGCGTTGCCATGCACTTTGCTTGTGTGCCATTTAGGAAAACTGTAAAATCAAAAGGCTTTAATGTTTCATTTCATACCAGGAAATGAAGATCTGGGGAAAGTCATTGTACTACTACTAAGACATTTGAAACACAATAGGAAATGTACAATTGTTTATCGTTAAACAGGATTTTGTGATGCTCAGTGAAATGATAAATCTTCAACAAGCCAATTAAATGTTGATGTAGCAAACGCTGTGAACCTGCCGCGAAGTCTCGGGAAGAGGGCGACCCACACAAACGCCCTGAGACATCCGCTAGCGTAATCAGCTTGTCTCTTCCATATGCCTGTTTCCATCAGGAGAGCATCCTGAGGCCCTTCCCAACATCTGCTACAAGCTTCTCGATACACATTTTCAGCTTGTTCCTTTCTCTTTTAAAAACATTCAGACAAAAACAAAACTCCGTCATTATTTATGACAACCCTGTGTTATTTCAAAATGACTCTTTCTACAGCACAGCATTTAAGTATATCAAATAAATATAAATATGATATAGAATTTAAATAGAATATATAAGGTTACACTTTGTTTCAGTGTAATTATACATTTAAGTACTGAGAAATAATAAGCCTTTGTTAAAATAAGACATTTAAATAGCGTTTATTACTTGCTATTATCAGTGTTTTGCAAGTTACTTCCAAACTGTAATACATTATATATTACTTGTTACTGTTATTTAAAAGTAATTCATTACCTTACAATATTACTGTCTCAGAATTGTAATGCGTTACATTACTCCTGTATTACTTTTGAGTTACTTTCACCAAAATAACTATACAGAAGTAGAAGTTAACATTCTAAAATGACTAGGGCTGTAACGATATGCGATATGAAACCGAAATCTCGACACTCAGATCCACGAACCTGCAGAATGGCGACACACCCCTTCCAACTCCCAGCGTTATCCATACCGTCCAGATCCAATGCTACCACATCTTTAAATTACTATTAGTATTATTTGAAGTTAACTTAACATTATAAAATATGTAGACCTACAACACAAAACTAGTTGAGGATAAATTATTTACAATTTGGGAATTCCAGCGTTATGGACATGACATTTGCAGACTTGCAGTCAAAACTTATATAATTATATAAATTCTCAGAAAATGCATTAATACCAAAATATTGAAACGTCTGTTTATCCATAGGCTCCTCCCAGAAAGGAGTCCAGACATTAGAAAAATATCAGTCTACACATGCGTTTTATATTTAATATTAGGGAAATCGACAGTCATGTGTGACAAAAAAAAATCTTTAACTTTTAGGAGGCAACGATTTTTTTTTGTGTAATTCTGTGAATTACACTGCGCAAATCTAATGAAGAAGGGTTGGCTCTCCACAGAACATAAAATATTCATTTTATTTTATTTTTCGTGTTCGCATTTATGAGGAAAAAACAATGTTACTTACGTGACAGTTCTCCGTTACGGACGCGACCGCTCTGAAGCGGCACTAAAAGACTGCTATAAAACTTTCACAGACACCTTACACAGAAGACACGAAGCCTTTCTTTAAAGTTAATTTCGTTTTGTATTAATTGTACGGACCTGAAAAATATATCTATATTGAAATGTCTACTTGTAAACAGAACAATTCAAAACGAAAGAAAACAGACTGCTCTCTGCTTATGAAATGAAATGTGCATTTCTCTCTGGTGCATTCACTAGCCTACTGCGAAGATCGCGAGTCAGCATCGTCAACTTCATCTTGACTTTATTAATAAACAATCAACATGTCTCCTTGCTATATTTGACATATTCATAATCATTGCTTTTGCCGGTTCTTTGTGACAGCTTTTCGGTGCTTTATCGGCAGCGCCGCCGCCCTTACATGAACGCGTCACCACGGCATCAAAAACATGATTGCGTGATGAAAACATGAAAAATACCACATAAACATAGCCTAACTGTTTAGAAAGAAAACACAGAACGAATAGCCTAATGCGCATACGTCAGTGGCGGAACTAGAGTTTTATACATGGGGTGGCCAGAGGGTGGCCACTGCTACTTTCGGGGGTACACAGTACACACACACACACACACACAGTGGAAAAGCTTGTGGAAGGAATTGGGTCACTCTGTTTGTGTCTATAAGTGTTGAACATCCAACATATTTGCAGAAAACAAAGCTGAACCACCAAGTAGATAAGATACCGCATGTGTCTGTTATGAACTGCTGCATTTATTTACAAAAAAACTCACATTTACATTTTTTTATTTTATTTTATCTTTTATTAGATATAGCAGGCATCAAGCAGACATGTCCTTGAAAAAGTTAAACAATTTTATTGCCCATCAATATAAAATCTTATCCTGGGAAGATTAAATACAACATACTTCTTTCTTTATAATAATTTATAATAATTCTAATTCTAATTATTTAATTTATAATTATTTTTTTTGTGTTCATTTTTGGGTGAACTATCCTTTTAATCTGGCAAAATCATCTCAACTTAAATTCCTGAATTGGGTATGTGATTGACTGCCTGTGTCTGGTAGATGCTCTGACCTGTTGCTGGTTCTGAAGTCTGACCACACTGACTCTGACTAGCCAGTGGTGATGCAAGGGCTGGGGGGTCTGTTTGCACCTGATCTGCCTGTTAGTCCAGTCATTTTAAACCAAAATCGGGGTCAACCTTGAACAAATTGCAACAAGCAAACTCAACTGATTTTGTATCCTCAATATGTCCTGAATAAGGGAAAAAAAAGTCCCAAAGAATCCCATTAGGGAAAGTTTAGAAAAAAACACAAATATAGCCTATTCATACGCCTATTCATTCTTTTTCTTACGAGAATAGGGTAAAAAGATTAACCTTTAGATATCACCATGAAAATTACTGAGTTGATTACTTGCATCAAGACAAACAAAAAATGTATTCCAAGTTTTTTTTTTAATTGTTTGTTAAGATGGACAAACGGTGCATAATCTAATTACGTATGTGCTAATTTGCATAGATACCACAACAGATCTAAACATTGGGTCTAGGGAGGTGAAAATGTCTTGTTGAATCTTGTTGACACATAACAGTAAAATACTTAATGTTAAGGTCTGAATGGAACCCATTTAGGCTACCCATGAGCATTAATACATAGAGGCATAAGAAGTACTTTAGAAACCAGCCTTTTTTAATTATAAAGAGATGGGGTTTGGGGCTGGGGCTGTGCGACTGTTTCTGGGGGACGAGTCTAAGGGAAGAACAGGAGACAAGGGTAAGGAGAATGCAGAAGACAAAAGGTAAGTAAAATAAAAAGTGAATCCCCAGAAACAGATTTCGAAACTTTCCCCTAATGGGATTCTTAGGGACTTTGTTTCCTTACTCAGGACATAATGAGGATACAAAATTATTTGAGTTTGCTTCTGTTGCAATTTGTTCAAACTTTTTTTCATAAAATGACTGGACTATGTTTGTGCTTATTTTAAAATAACTGATATCTCTCCCTTTCTTTTCATGTTTAATTGACCCTGTTCGAAAATATGACAAATTTAAAATATGATTCCAATCATATTCATATTCTAATCATCATCCAATTACCAACATTTAACTCTTTCTCGCCAGTATAAAAAAAAAAAAGTGGTTTTGGTAATTTTCACAATTTCATGGCACCCCAGAATATTTTGTTGTATGAATATCTGAACATACCAAAAGAAAGAACAAACCCTGTGCTTTTAAAACAAAAACAAAAAAATAATGTTATTCTAGCTTCGTGCGTCTTTTTTTTTAATCAACACTTGAATGTTGGCAAGTTTCATAAAAAGCAACATGATCAAAAAGCTGAGAAAATCGCATTTTTATCAAAGACTACATCTAGATAAGATTCATAATGATGATCAAAACACAGTAGATCGAGTCCATCAACAACCTACACCCATAAAGCTTCATAGTCCTATAGTGATCGCATTATGATATCGCTTGTTGCTGCTCTTCTTTGCCTGCGTTTTGATCTCCTATCCTCACATTAGCTAGAACATTTGTATACTGTAACGTACACACGGCAAGGTACTGTATATGCTTGTATTAGGCCTAATGTAGGCTATTGGGAGCAAACCACCCTGATGCTAAACCTTAAAAGCTTACTTCAAATATGATGTTTTCTTATTCGGTGAAGTTCGGTATCTTGCAACCATCTCTCGTCCTCTTCTCGTCCGTTTGAAAACTGCGCGCGCCGCGCTGCCGGCGAACGTAATTTAAATTAAAAAAAATCAGCATCAGCAACTGCCAGTAGCAAATACAATTTTGGGGTGGCACCCGGGGTGGCCAATCGCATGTCAGGGGTGTCCAGTGCCACCCCGGACCCCCCTCTGGCTCCGCCACTGGCATACGTCCATCTCGCGAATGTAGTCTTCTTCATGCCATCTTCACCATTAGCCGCTTTTCCTCTGGCCAGCGCGAGCACTGAGGCCGAAATCATACCTCACGGCACTCCTGTAAAAAATAAATCGCTATACAAATATATCAGACGCTGCCATTTAGTCTTTAATTACAGACTTGGACACCACACGCGGCTATTGACTGACCACGAACAGGTAAGTTATCCTACTTGCATCTTTCATTCGTTAATGTCTGGCGGTCTTGCTGGTTTTTTTGTTTTGTTTTTTTGTTTTACGATTAAAACTAAAAGTATGTTGTAACGCAAGCCTTACCGAACATGTACAGAGTAAAATATTACTGAAAATTGATTAGTAATGCCTTACACTACTGCGTTACAGCGAAACGTAATATGTTACTGTAATCCATTACTTTTGTAACGCGTTACTCCCAACACTGGCTATTATTCACATGCTACTGAGAAAACTACTGTTCTACTGAAATCGGGTTGTTTGGAAGTAGTGGATAGATATCTTAACTACTCCCTTTCTCTGCTCTCTCTCTTTCCATTGTAAATGTTATTAGATGGATATCGATAATCAGGTGTCTTCATCAGAGACAGTGCAGAAGATAACACACATTCACCAATCATTCTGACTTTCAGCAGCTTTGGCACTGTGTCATTTGATGTCACAGCAGCACGAGCCATTCCACCTGTTCCTTTTTTCAAATGCGTTTGTCTCTGATTGTCCATTGTTCGGTGATTTGAATTGGTCGTTCCATCATACTTTTATATTTTTTAACTTTCATTTTCATACATTCTTTCTCGTCAGATTGAACAAGACTATCATTGATTGCCCAGACCTGGAAGAAACGCATCTCTAAATTGCAATCAGCTTTTTTTACAATCCCTACAAACTGATTGCATTCCAAAAAAATAAAAGAAAGAAATAAATCATGCCGTGTTTCCTGTCAGCTGCTACAGTTATGATGTATTCTGATGTGATCTCATTTTGTCTTGTCCTTTTTGTTTCTGGCCTTGATGAAAAGATCCTTCCTGCATTTTTCTCCGATAACACTCTCTGCTGGTGACAGATAAGAAATATAGCAAACTGTGATGTTCTTGAGAATTATGTTAATTGCTACCGTTAGACAACCTCCACTCGAACAACATCTGGCCGGTCTGTCTCACTTCCAGTATGAATGATGGCTTGCTGCACATCTGAATGTTAAGAATTTTGGGTTTCTGAAGCACGTTTTTTTGTTAGTTTTTTCCGAAAAGTGCACACTAGTCAAATTACAATTTGAACAATATTTGTGCAAATCCATACCAGTTTTTAGCTCTTTTTTAAAAATCTAATGAGACAAATGGCGGCCTGTCGTCTAATGTAGCAAGTGCAATCCTTGGCGAGTTTACTACATTAGAAGAACCTTAGGGAGCTGGTTATGTGATGCAAATGTCAAAATGTATCTTTCCCTAAAAGTTGTTGGTGTTTTACTTTCACTAGTGTTCATTTCAGCTGGAAACTGCAGGGAATTGTATGTATAGGTACGAGTTTTGCAACAATTTAGGTACAGATACCATTGTTGTCAGATATTGCAGTACATGTGATCTGAAGTATGTTATTGAAACTGAATTTTGTCAGACAGTAGGTATTATCTGTATTTGTATTAGCAATAGGCACTTTTGATTAAATTAAATCCTTTGTAAATCTTGTGTTTTGATTCGGTGGAATCAAACTGGCCAAGTCACATAATTTCAAAGCATTGAAGTAATCGAACCACAAAACCAGTCTTACGGGTCATTTTCTTTAAATTGAGATTTATACATCACATGAAAGCTATATGACAATATTTGGCCGAGATACAACCTTTTGAAAATCTGGAATCTGATGGGGCACAAAATCTAAATATTGAGAAAATCACCTTTAAAGTTCTCCAAATGAAGTCCTTAGCTACGCATTACTAATGAAAGGAAATAAATGAAATTTACACCTTTGTGAGTTCCCCACCACTAAATGTGTGTGTGTGTCATTTAAAAATCATTTACTATGTTCGTTAAATTATTGCAGTAATTAAAGTTTAAATTTAGCAAACGCGCTATCTTACAATCCATGGCTTTCACCGTTACCATTGCGGATTGTGTACACTGTGCACGTGAAGAAGTCACCAGCCAATGAGAGGCGCTGTAGCAGACCGTTGGTAAGAAGAAAATGTTGTTGTTTTTTTTACACGAGAAGGGTTTGTTTTAACGCTCTTTATTGGCTTACTGCTCTAATGACGTTGTGGAGAGTTATGAACCCAAAAAGGGGGAAATCTAAGCTTGACATTGATACCAAACTTGAGTTGGTAATTCCCAAAGAGCAGGCAGCAGCGAGCGAAGTTTGTAGGCATGTTTTCTGACTTTTTTTTTTTTTTTGCGATTTTGCTGCATCCATTCACAAAAATATGTTTTATATATATTTACGGTAAGAAATTTACAAAATATCTTAATGGAACATGATCTTTACTGAATATAGGCTACTTACGATTTTGGCATAAAAGAAAAATCGATAATTTTGACCCATTCAATGTATTGTTGGCTATTGCTAAAAATATACCCGTGCGACTTACGACTGGTTTTGTGGTCCAAGGTCACATTTTGTTAACTTTAGGAGCTTGGAAGCGTTTAGTTTGGTATGTTTTATACCATCATCACTGTCCTCATCAGAGCTCCTTTCCCAGTACCTTCAGCATCTGGCTCATATTCGCCATCTCAAACATATAAACTACAGTTGTGGTCAGAATTAATGGCACCCCTGGTAAATATAATCAAAAATGGTTGTAAAAAATAAATGTGCATTGTTAATCCTTTTGATCTTTCATTCAAAAAATTTGCAAAAATCTAACCTTTCATTGAAGTAAAAGAATTGAAAGTGTGTGTGTGTGTGTGTGGTGTGGTTGTGGTGGTGGGGGTGGTGGTGGTGGTGGTGGGTTGGGTGTACATTATGAAATAAATGTTTTTCTCCAAAATACAATGGCCACAATTATTGGCACCGCTAGAATTTTTTACGAATAATATCTCTGAAGTATATTCTTATTAATATTAACTTTTTTTAGCGTACCAGGGTGACTAGGAACATGAAATTGTCTAGCTATGACTTCTTGTCTCACAGGAGTTTAAATATGAGTAAACGCAAAGGCCAAATTCCCTTAATCATCCATCACAATGAGTAAACCAAAGAATATAGTTCTGATGTGCATCAAAAGATTTTTGAGCATCACAAAATAGAAAGTGTCTGTAAGAAAATAGCTAAAGTATTTAAAAAAATCCCCATTTTGATCATCAGGGCAAAAATTAAGAAGTTCCAATCAACTAAAGATGTTACGAATCTGCCAGGAAGAGGACATGTGTCTATATTGTCTTAATGCACGGTGAGGAGGAGAGTTTGAGTGGCCAAAGACTCTCCAAGGATTATAGATGGAGAACTGCAGAGATTACTTGAGTCTTGGGGGCCAGAAAGCCTAAAAAAATATATCAAACAACCCCTACATCACCACATGTTGTTTGGGAGGGATTCAAGTAAAATCCTCCTCGCTCATCCAAAAACAAACTCCAGCAAATACAGTTGTCAGACACGACTGGAACATCAAACGGCACAGAGTTATGTGGTCAGATGAAACTAAAAAAAGAGCTTGTTGGCAGCAAACATGCTAGATGGGTTTGGTCCACACAAGGATAAAAAGTACCCCTTGTCTACAATTTAATATACCGTTGGATCTTTAATGTTGCACTGTAAACCCAGATTTACGTGTAATTAAACTTTTGAGTGGTGATTAATTATTCTTTCATGTTTTGCTCAAAACCACATTCATTACTAAATCAAATTAGCTGTTTGTAATATTCAGCATAAGTATGCAGTGCACTGATCATGTTAAGGAGAAATAACTTAGGATGTTAAGTTTCTGTATGGGGAGGGGCGGGGTCATTTGAAAATCTCCCTGGAGTGCCGAGTTAAGAGTGCCCGTGAGTGGCGCCGTCGTGGCTGTGAAGACCGTTGGTTTTTGAAAGAAACATTGCTTCAAGTCGAATGGTGAGTGTTTAAACAAAGTATATGTAAGTAACGTTAGCTTTCCAGGAAAACTGACTGACCAAATGAGTGGTCTGGAGACAACAAGTTAGCTAAACGTTAAAGTTAGCATAGTGCTAACGTGTCTTTTGACAGACTACAATGTTAGCACGTGTCTGCATGTTTGTGACTGAGGCTAGCTTATCTCTGTTAAATATAACGTGTCAATTCGAAATGGTGTTTGTTAAAGTTGTACATTAGTGATTGTTGCTTATATTGCGGTAACTTAGAGAACGTTTCTGTGGACGAGGTCATACTTTTTAGTTGTAGTACTAAAGTAAGAGGTTGGTTGTGGATTTGTGGTGGGCTAAATATAAATTCCAACTGAGTTGTGCTAAAGGTTTTCTTTTGTTCTTTCATTTTACAGGTTCCTGTGAAGATGCAGTGGAAGTGTACGGTACACAGTTGTTCACAAGGAGGTCACAGATATTATTGAATGCTGTGTCATATTCCTTCACTAAACAAGTTGGAATAGTTACCAAGCAGTTTAAATACCTGTGTTTTGGTTATTGCTGCAATAACACATTTGAGTGTTACTTTATCAAAATAAATTGCATTAAAACATTGAAATGTATTGTTTAATTTCTTCCCTTCCAGTTTGTTAAAACAAATGTATTTAAATACAATAATCTCATAGTCAAAATATAATAAAAGACAAAAACAACATTATTTTTATGAACAAATTATTTTAAGTTGTAATAAGTAATGTTTTGCTTTATATTTGTTATATATTTCTTTGCATGGTTAACTTAAAATACTTAGTTTAGACAACATTACTTAAGGATAAAAATTATGTTCACTAATGATTTTGAGTAATGACTACTAAAGCAAACTTGATTTGTCTACTGCATCGACTTAAGGTTTTGTGTTAATACAACTTAACCCATTAAGTTTTACCTTGTGTAAAAACTAAAATGGTTTGAGGCAACGGGTTTCCACACGAATTTCTAGTAAAGTCTACTAATTTGGGATAAGAGTGTGTGGGCATATTTTTATGCTGGAGGTCCTTGACATCTTGTTCAGTTACATGGCATCATGGATTCTATCAAATACAGATAAAAAATCAAAACCTGACAGCTTCTGCTTGAAATCTTATTATGGTCCGTGGTTGGGCTTTCCATCAGGACAACGATCCAAAACAAACATCAAAATCAACACAAAAATGTGTTACGAAGCACAAAATAAAGCTTCTGCCTTGACAGTCCCAGTTCCCCGACCTGATTTTCCCTCCATTTTCAATTATTTTATTTCAATGAAATGTTTTTTTTTTTATGAAAGATCAAAAGGATAAACAATGCAGATTTATTTTTTACAGCCATTTTTGATCATATTTACAAGGGGTAACATTAATTCTGACCACAACTGTATCTTTTTCAACTTCTTCAAAATATTTTGATCGCTGACAGCTTCTTCATCAGATCCAGCGTCAAGTGACAGTAGCCACGTTTCCATTACAGATTTACGCAAAACTTTTGCGATTTTTTCTAAATGTCGACAGAAAACGAATGTGAAATGACGGCGTTTCCATTAACCGATGTTATGCGACTAATTTTCATCTTCGATAAGTCATTCCAAAAATCATGGCAACGGACATGGGTAGGTTTATGTATGTACCAGCCACTGGCCATTATTATTAAAAGGAGATGTATGTGTGTTATCCATTATACTGGAAGCGGCACATATGAGGAGTTTCTGGGTGTTTCTCCCTCATGTCTTGATTGTGGCATTTCTTTGATGTTTAGAATCCAGTATTCCTGTAATTCTTTTGTCTTTTATGAATTTAATAAAGAACTCTGTCTCGTATTCTGTCCAAACAAACCACACATCTACGTCAGGTGACCTGTAAATGCGCAAAAACTGTTTCCATTGCAGTTTTGTGAAATATTCCTTTTTCGAATTGCCTGAAAAACCACCTCATGTGAGCATAAAAACTTTTTAGCGATAAATGGGAGTGTACATTGGGCGTATTTTCAATTCGCAATTTCAATTAGCGGAATTTGAAGGGTAATGGAAACGTCACTTTATCATTGTGTATCAGACATTGCCACTTTTTTTCTTGTTATATTGTTTATAATTAATTGATTGAGGAATACTAAGCAGGTTGATGTCTAACTTTAAAAAATGAATGAGGAGGAGGGTAGTGAATGACATCCCGGGTCACTAAAGACTTGAGGTATGCTTTTAAAGGGATAATTCACCCAAAAATGAAAATTCCGTCAGTATTTATTCACCCTCATGTTGTTCCAACCCCGTAAGACCTTCGTTCATCTTCGGAACACAAATTAAGATATTTTTGATGAAATCTGAGAGCTGGATCACTCCTCCATACTAGTCCATAGGCTTCTTCAGGGATTGAATTTGCCGGCCTCGAAAAGTTATTAAAGACATCGTTAAAATAGTCCAAGTGACTACAGTGCCTCAATCTTAAGTTTATCAAGCGACGAGAATTATTTTTGTGCGCAAAAACAAACAAAAATAGTGACTTTATTTCAACTGTTCATTGCTTCTCTGTTGGCCTCTAGTCAGCTAACTTAGTGTGATCTCCGTAGAGCTACGTCACACGTAGGCTCACTATTGGCCGACGCTGGTCATGTGTGTGATGCGTGTGACGTACAACAACAGAAGTGTACGCTGTTAAACTAATGAACTGACTCGAGGCCCACAGAGAAGGACATGAATAGTTGAAATAAAGTCGTTATTTTAGTTTTTTTGGCGCACAAAAAGTATTCTCGTCGTTTGATAAACTTAAGATTGAGTCACTGTAGTCACTTGGACTATTTTAA
Source organism: Siphateles boraxobius (assembly GCF_051911475.1). Lineage (NCBI taxonomy): Eukaryota > Metazoa > Chordata > Actinopteri > Cypriniformes > Leuciscidae > Siphateles > Siphateles boraxobius. Next base: position 366,667 of record NW_027509195.1, read on the forward strand.
CGATGTCTTTAATAACTTTTCGAGGCCGGCAAGTTTCAATCCCTCAACAAGCCTATGGACTAGTATGGAGGAGTGATCCAGCTCTCAGATTTCATCAAAAATATCTTAATTCGTGTTCCGAAGATGAACGAAGGTCTTACGGGGTTGGAACAAAATGAGGGTGAATAAATACTGACAGAATTTTCATTTTTGGGTGAACTAACCCTTTAAGGGTTAACCACTCTCAATCGGTTTTTGCTGGTATGTGTCTTAAACGCTACAGACCTATTGGTTCAATTGATTCAGAGTTTCAAAAAGCTCAGTTTCTCCCATCACTGTTTTGTATGAACTATTGTCTACATATAAAATGGCTGCCTGCCACGTAAACCCTCACATCTTAAACCTATATGGCTTTCTTTCTTTTTCTGTGAAACATAAATGAGATATTTTGAAGAATGTTGATAACCAAGCTGTTTTGGTTACCATTGACCTCAATTGAATGAAAATTCTTCAAAACATCTTTTATGTTCCACAGAAGAAAGAACTTCATACAGGTTAGTAAGACATCAGGGTGAGTAAATGATGAAAGAATTTTCTTTTCTGGGTGAATTATCCCTATAAGGAGACTTTGGAGAGAAATAGCCGAAAATGTTGCACACACAGATATTAGTTACACAGATATAAAGGTTTTTATTTATGTATTTTTTTATTATATTTGACATTTCTTTTGTACTTTCTGGTATTAAATGAAACTCATACATGCTCCCTTGGGATTGTGGACAAAGAAAGTTATCTTAAAATAAAGGTTATTTATTGGCATCAATGATTCCATGAAAAACCTTTAAAATCCATAAAGTCTTTCCACAGCAAAAAAGGGTCTATATATTGGAAAACGGTTCTTAAGATTAATGTTCTTCACACTAAAAAAAATTGCTCTTTTGAGAACTATATTTACTGAAAGGTTCTTCAATTGCCATTTTATTTTTAAGAGTGTACCTTTAGTAACAGCCTTCACATCTGAAATGTGCACATGATACATGGTTATATAAGGGTGTTTTTAAGGCTTTGAATATCTCCCTGATAAAATGCACATTAGTTGGGTGAATATGGAGGTCTTGAGGGATCTTATAGATGAGAAGGTAAAGTTTGAGATAGTGAGTAAATGTCTAACAACAGAGGTTCTGTGATGCACATCCCTTCTCTACATGTTATTTCCTGCAATCACATGAATAATTTATGCTCTTTTTCATTCTCCGGTCTCTTTTCTCTCTTTACAGCTTCCTTCGGCAACATTTCTTAGCTCACTATCCTTTTGGCAGCTCTCTCGTCTTCCCGGCGGATACAAGAGGCCTTGTTCCTGCTACAGACAGACAGTCTCAGAGAGAGAGAGAGAGAGAGAGAATCTGCCTGGCGGTGGAGATGTAGAGGACACTGTTAACTCCACACCAATTTAACAGACTGGACCGTCTTTTTATGCAAAACTGGATGGGGTTTCAAAGACACAAAAGGACAAAGTCGGACTCTAAAACTGTAATATAGTGATAAGATTCTAGTCTCACCTCATCTCTACAAAACCTAGACAACCAAGTAGGCTCTGTCAGACAAGAGTAAGGACATGGATTGGATCAAGACCTCTCAAGAAGTTGATCTCAGATCAAAATCTCAGATCATGTTAAGGGAGCAACACCTCTTGATTCCCTGAGGTTTAAAGTGTTCAGATGTCTGATGGCCCTGCTATTTTGACCCAGCATCACTCGCTCAGAATGGACGTAGATGCAGTGCTGAATAAATCCTGTTTCTACAAGTGTGGGAACCACGGACAATTCCTCCTCCTACCTCTCACAATAGATTGTATCATTTCATTTGCAGGTGTAGGAAAGAGAAATAGATGTAGAATAGGGCATGAAGTTTGATTATCCAACATTTCCCCATTCCTGACTTTATACATAACAGACTAAAGGGACGTTCACAGTGACAAAAACAATGACTACATATTAATATTAATGACAATTTCTTTAAAAATGAACATTGAATGTTAATTATATCAGATGTGGACACTTAAAAACCAACCACCATTTTTATTTCCTTCTCAGGATGTTCTATTGCTTTCTATGCTGTTCCTGCTGTTACCTTCACGAATGCACTAAGTTATATTTTTGATTTCAGTGTCATGTTGAAATCTTGCACACAATGTAGATGTTCAGATTTTCTCCTAATATATCAAAGAATCCAAATATGAATATACCTTTACTCTAGGAGTATGTGTCTAGATCATTGTCACTCGTAGCGGTCCCAGTTGTCCTCCCTTACAAAGCAATAATGTAAGGCGCTGCCACTTATCTGCATGGCTAGACCTATTTTTATAGTAGCTACCTTACTATCAGAATCTTTAGGTCTGCAACATATTCTACGCAATCAAATGCTTCTAGATTCTAGCTCAATTAGGTGTCTCTTTCCAAAATGAAGCAATTCGTAACACTGCAAGTATATTCATTTATTTTATTTCAGGTGAACTATTGTAATGACAGAGCAGTAGATTGAAGAGAACACCAAATAGTTGTTGGGTTTCATTCGATCGGTCATCGGGGTATTTAACCATGTTGGTGTTTGTTGGTTCAGTATGAACATGGCAGTTGTGTTTCCCAACATACTAAATCCAAAAGTCAACTTTAAGTGATTGAAATGTAGCTGGCTGTGTGAACTAGCCTTTTGAGTAATGAGGTTTGTTATCATCAAGAACACAAGAAGGCATGTTAAGTATTTTCTATTTCCTCTGGTATGATAAATTATCTTTTTTGGAGAGAATATACTGTAATTCTTTCCATTTTGTGATTTTGCCATTAGTTCGGTAAAATCCTGAATGCTCCACTGAACTTCACTGTGATGCAGTAGCATGTTTGTCTAGGAGGCTCGAATGTTTGTCTGTATTTAGAGAACAGGGCTGAGTTACAGTAAAATCTCATTTTCACAAAGCAGTTTGGAATCTCGGAGTGATTATCTGATGCTCATGACACCCATCATTGTTCAGTGCTTTTTCACAATGTACTCAAAGCTGACAGAAATCTGGCTAATTGACACAAACCAGTTCAGTCCATCCAGGTTAAAAGTGTTTATGTGGGACTGACTGGTCAGAATTCTCTCTGAAATTGATTTGACATGATAAAAGATGGTTATCTGGTTCTCTCAGTGTTTTGCTGATTCCTGCATCCTGACACACAAGCATTTGACAGACAAGCAATCGGTTTCTTTTCAATCTTGTTATTCAAAAATTAGGGAAATGAACATTGGTTATGTAATGACCTGCTACCAACATGATTAAACAAGACATGGTGTGGCAAACACAGATGTATATGTGTGTTTTGGAATAAAGTTAAAAAAAAGAAAGATTTTTCATATATATGGAATTTTCTCTTTCACAAATGATTGAAACAATTATAGTATGGTCATCCAAATGCAAAGTTAACTGTGTTTTAAAAAATAAATATGCATCTCAATTTTACATCTAAACACAAATTTTAAATATAGTATACTACTGTTCAAAATTTTAAAACATGTTTTTGAAGCTCCTTATGCTCACCAAGGCTACATTTCTTCGATCAAATCATTCATTGTCTGATTTCATCTGTTTTTTCCCTGTTTTGTCTTAGTTTGAGTTTTCCTTTGTTTGTTGTTATGGTTTTTGATTTGGCTTCATGTGCTTTAATCCCCATTTGTTTCAGCTTATGGTTGGTTCTCGTCTGTATTATGTTGGGATGCTTTATCTCCTCCTCTTTCATGGTCTCCAGTGTGTTTTTTGTTTTGATCTTTTGTAAATAAAATTGTCTATTGCAAATACACTGAACAAAATTATAAACGCAACACTTTTGTTTTTGCCCCCATTTTTTATGAGCTCAAAGATCCAAGACTTTTTCTATGTACAAAACAAAGCCTATTACTCTCAAATTCACAAATCTGTCTAAATCTGTGTTAGTGAGCTGCTCTCCTTTGCCAAGATAATCCATCCACCTCACAGGTGTGGCATAAGAAGATGCTAATTAGACAGCATGATTATTGTACAGGTAGCCTTAGGCTGGCCACAATAAAAGTCCACTCTAAAATGTGCAGTTTTATCACATAGCACAATGCCACAGATGACGCAAGTTTTGAGGGAGCGTGCAATTGGCATGCTGACTGCAGGAACGTCCACCAGAGCTGTTGCCCGTGCATTGAATGTTCATTTCTCTACCATAAGCCGTCTCCAAAGGCGTTTCAGAGAATGTGGCAGTACATCCAACCGGCCTCACAACCGCAGACCACGTGTAACCACACCAGCCCAGGACCTCCACATCCAGCATCTTCACCTCCAAGATCGTCTGAGACCAACAACCCAGACAGCTGCTGCAACAATCGGTCTGCATAACCAAAGAATGTGTTTTTTTTTTATATTCTTTAAGTTCGTATTTACAATGGCAGCCTGACCAGTGGATTAACCACTGACGAAAAAAGTACAGTACATTAGAAATACATACAGGTTAGCAATTACATAAAATACAATTAAAAACACAACACAGTAAACAACACAAAAATGATTATGTAGAGAAGCAAATGCATGTATCCGTGAACAAGGATGATATAATATTTGTAAAAGATGAAATTGAAATGAGTGTATCCAGTTTAAGAACATTTTGCAAAGCGTTCCAGTCGCGAGCGGCAGCAGATTGTGAGGACCGGGTGAAGACGAAGTGAGGACCGGGTGTTGTATGTGACAGGCTTTAGCTGCAACAGATGACCTAAGTAAGGAGATGAGCGGCCGAGAAGGGTCATATAAATGAAAGTGAACCAGTGATTTTTGTGGTGAGTCTGAAAGGAGAACCAGTTGACAGATGAATATAAAGCGCAGTGGTGTGTATTGAAAGAAACATTTGTGGCAAACCTGATAGCGTAATGGTAAAGATTGTCAAGATTTGATAGAGTGGACTTGCAAGCAACCCTGTAGATAGTGTCTCCATAGTCTAACATGGGTAGAATGGTCATTTGAATAAGAGTAAGTTTGGCAGAAGTGGTGAAGGAACAGTGGTTTCTATAAAGGAAACCAAGCTTGGCCTTGACCTTAGATTGCAGCTTTGATATGTGGAAGGAAAAAGAAAGTGAAGTTTCCAACCAGATGCCCTAGTATTTATGTCTGCACAAACTGTCAGAAACCGTCTGAGGGAAGCTCATCTGCATGCTTGTCATCTTCATCGTGATCTCTACTTGACTGCGGTTCGTCGTCGTAACCGACTTGAGTGGGCCAATGCTCACATTCGATGGCGCTTGGCACTTTGGAGAGGTGTTCTCTTCACGGATGAATCCCGGTTTTCAGGGTAGATGGCAGATAGCGTGTATGGCGTCGTGTGGGTGAGCGGTTTGTTGATGTCAACGTTGTGGATCGAGTGGCCCATGGTGGCGGTGGGGTTATGGTATGGGCAGGCTGATGTTATGGACAACGAACACAGGTGGATTTTATTGATAGCATTTTGAATGCACAGAGATACCATGATGAGATCTTGAGGCCCATTGTTGTGCCATTTATCCACGACCATCACCTCATGTTGCAGCATGATAATGCATGGCCCCATGTTTCAAGGATCTGTACACAATTCCTGAAAGCTGAAAACATCCTAGTTCATGCATGGCCAGCATACTCACCAGACATGTCACCCATTGAGCATGTTTGGGATGCTCTGGATCGGCTTCTACTCTTCCTTCCTGCAACCAGCCGTGACAGAGAAACTGACCCAATTTGATGGATCTAGCAGCAGGATGGATCCTCCATCTCTCACAGGGGAATCGCTTCCTCAAGGACCACGCTCAGAGTTTCTTAGATCTGGCTAACCTCATTCGTTACCCTGGCGACAGCCTCCATGTTTTTCAGGGCCGGACTCAATGCCCAGACGAAAACTCGCCTGCCTGGAGATGGGCCTCACGGGACGCTTTGTAAGTATGTGGAATGAGTGCTTTTTCACTGTGGATCCCCCTCCACCTTATGTAGGAGAGAGAAGGGTCCCAACCCTACAGCACCCAAACCAATCCCCACTTGTCTTTCAGAGCCCATCCAGTTCCTCGCCATTCCCGCCACAGACCCAGAAACAGAGCCCATGCCCACCACTGACCTAGTCCTAGAGCCTACAACCACCATGGACCCAAAGCCTGAGTCAGTGCCAAATATGGAGCCAGAGCCAGAGCCAGCCACAATGCCCATCCCAGAGACAGAGCCCGTCGCCTGGTTCATCCCGAAGCCTCTACCCACTTCCTGGTCCCTCACAGAGCCAGAGGTTGAGAAATGGCTCACTGAGTTGGAAGACACGGAGCCTGTCACCTCCCTTCTGCCCACCTCCAAACTCCATCAACCTTCGCTGGTCCTGACTGGTTGGATGATCTCTTTTCCCAACCTGTTCCCTGGCCCTCCCACCCAGCAGCAAAGCTCCTTCGTTTCTGTTGGTTCTGCACTGTAACCAGGCTCCTTCATCTCTGCTAGTTCCACCCAGCAGCCAAGCTCCTTTGTCTCCGCTGGTCACGTCCAACAGTCAAGCTCTTTTGTCTCCGCTGGTACCGACCAGCAGCCAGCTGCTCAGCTGTGGGCAGCCGTTCCTTCGGCATCGTCAGGAAGAGCCATAGCGTCCATTCGGAGTCTCCTTGGACTTGCATCCCTATGGACTTGTGTTACTGTTTAGCCCTCCTTCCCACCCACAGAGTTTTTGGTAACCCTCTCCCCTCCACTTTGGTGATGTTTTTGTTTATGGGGCCAAGAGGCGCCTACTGGGAAAGGGTGTAAATGTCAGGTTTTATCTGTGTTTTTCCCTGTTTTGTCCTGGTCTGAGTTGTCCTTTGTTTGATGTCATAGAACATAACGACATGATTAACTAGACACACAGACTGATCTCATGAAATGGCGTATGTATGATCAATTCGTATTTCCATTTTAAATCAACACGCATAATCGCTTTTCAGCGTGTTTATCAACGCCTTTGACTTAACGTTATATTACTGTATTATGTATATATAGATATATGACCTACCCCAACCCCCGTCCCTAAACCTACCCGTCACTGGGGTTAATACCATTTATGAGTGTTCTCCTACCATCCTAGGAAAAAAAAGATCGCTCCACAGAATTAGATATAGATTTTGCTTCATTTCGCTCGGACATTTAACGGCGTACACATACACGCGGAATCACTCGGACATTTAATGGCGTAGACATACACGCAAAAGATTTCGGCGTGGACATACACGCGGATAGCTCAAAATGCGTATAGATAACACGCCACTTGACTTGAAAGTGGCGTGTATGTTTACGCAAAGTCATGATGTCATGTTGAGACACAGGTGTAGCACATGAGGGCACATCAAAAATTGTGTATTTAATCCATGGTTATTTCAGTTCAGGGTCTGGTCTCATCTGTATTATGTTGGGTTGCTTTATCTCCTGATCTCTCCTGGTCTCCAGTGTTTGTTTTCTTTTGTAAATAAAAGTGACTGCTGCAAATAGATCCTGCTTTTCTCCCTTCCTGCAACCAGCCGTGACAGTAATATTGTGAAATATTATTAAAAATTGTATAATGTGATTATTATAAATATTATGATGTAAATAACAAATTTTACAGTTTTCTATTTGAATATATTTAAATGTAATTTATTCCAGTAATGGCACAGCATTATCAATGTCACATGATCCTTCAGAAATCATTCTAATATGCAGATTTTCTGCTCAAGAAAAATTTAATGAAATAAATGTGCTTGAAAGTGAGAACGATTCATGCATTTGTTCAAAAACACTGCTATGTTAACAAATGAAACACTGCTAATGCCCCATATTATAGCACTGTTTTCTGTTTTGACGAATGCTTTGATTTAATACAACTTAATATAACACTACATGCACCAAAACAGAAAAAGTTGATCTTTACCATCAGAGATTTTCAGAGAAGTCCTGCAGTGCACCGGTTTTCCCATCTCTCTCTCTCACATCCACAGGTGTTCTGTCCGCTTCTGCTGAGCAGAATCTCTTAGCACCAGTGCAGCCAGGCTGAGATGGAGGGGAGTTAGTCGGCATGCTATTTTATTCATGAGGGTCTCTGAGCCGTGTGTCTGAATACCTCAAGCTTCTCCTGGTCACACTACAGGAAGCTGATTCACTTCGGCAGGCTCACAGTCAAAAAGTACACATGCCATGGGTGAAAATATTTATTTTAGTTTAACTATATCTCAAACCTATTGTCTTTCTTTTTGCCAACTTTTGTGTTTTTCACCCTCTCTAAACTAAGTGAGCTGCCTTGGTGTGTTAAATTAATACAACTCAAATGAATTATTTATCCTGACTAAATCAGCCAGAGTAGGCTAGACTGGGCTACATCTACATGTGAAAATATTTTTTTGCAGTCACACTGTGTTCTAAGCAGGACATACAGTATATATCACATATAATAAAAATTGACTGAAGCTACGTAAGGGCATATTAAACACTTCCCTTCTTTTGTGTTTCAGTTAGTCTTCGCTTAGCAAATCCCACTAGGATAACATGATTGATGCATTGAAACCTGGCTATGAAGCCCAAACACAGTTTAGTTAAGCAGCCCACTAGGTTTTGAAAGACAGCCATTCTTTATGATCTTCCTGAAACTCCTCCACATTCCTTTAATCACCAGTTTATTTCCCACTGTGTGCATCTGGCCCACATCCATTATTTCTCCCCTTCTCATTTTCATGTTTTGAAACCACTTCTAAAGCCTCTCGAAATCATTCAATACTCAAAAGAGCTGTTCGGTTTGTAAGCTAAAATGAAATTTCCATTTCCAAGCCATAGTTCCCTTATGAGTTTTCAATGTGTTTTTAGAATAATTACACATATTCATACCTCAAATGTGAAGTTGCTGACGTAAGGACACAAGTTGAAGAATTGGACACAATGCTTATGTATCAGTTTGTTAGCAAACTTGTCCATATCCTTTTACAGAATTAGCCTTCCATGTTGTCTGGAAGCTAGTTTCTGCCACATAAAAAAGGTAATTGCAACTTTATTTGTCACAATTTTGAGAAACATCTTTTGAGTTAATAATAATAATAATACATTTATTTTATATAGCGCCTTTACAGGGAAGAACATTCGAAACATAATGGTAGGGTAGGCAATTTTTTTGGTTGTTTTCGTTGTTCTTCCTAAACCAAAACAGTGAGCCTATGTTGCGTTCACGCCATGTCGTAACTACCATAGTTACAAGATGGCAACGCATCACTTTCTACCCAGAGCTGTTCACGTCCCACGTCCCGGAGCTGTTCATTTTTGTGTTTCTATGTCAACGCTATCAACGCCGAAATTAATCTGCAGCAGTCGGGTGCTTCAAGTAAGAGCTCTGTAAGTTGTTTATGTCATTATTATTGTTATGTTATGTGCTTTGAGACATGAGGTATTTAAATGTTTTGCAAACTCTGCTGTACATGTTAATGCGCTTTGGAGGAGGCGTGGCTTTGGAGACGCTCTGAAGGGAGGGTGGATCTCATGCTTTCAAAGCTAGTAGGCCAATGCTATTGCTAGCCTGTCGAAATTGCCAATCCTACCTTTAAAGTCAGAACTGTTAACTTATATCGTGCAATTCAGACTTTCTCAGACTTTCTCAGTTTAAAAAAAAACACTTTTCTGACTGTTTCTTGCTATTTTGACTTTATTTCTCAAAATTTTAAGATAACGTTTTGCAAATCAGACTTTTTTTGGAAATTCTGAGTTTATAACTTTCCAGTCTTACCTTTTCTTGCAATTTGAGTGTAGCCTATATTTCGAAATTCAGAAATTTTTCTTTGAATTCTGAGTTTACTGTTTGTCTGTTTTAAGGGGAATCTAATTTCATTGATGAAAGGATCTGCATGTATCACAAAATGCATATTTCTTTTGAAAAATATTTTGGTACATTCCTTTTGGTATTCATGTCTGAAATCACATATTACATTCACAATGTATAGTGAATATTCCGTTCACAAAATGCATTTTATGATCCAGACACACTCTAACATTCATGAAATAAAGCAGATTAGCTGGCTTGGATTGATCATTGGGCGCATCAGAAGAAATCCCAGTGGCCGTGACTGATTTGGCTTTTTCGCACATGTTTTCATTTATTTAATTACTTGATTTCGGAATTCGACATTCAATATTAAATTGATAATAAATCAATCTGTAGACTTACAGCCGTAGGATAACTTTCAATCTTCACACATTCAAATTTACTTGGATTTTTTCTCTTTCAGAGAGAGGGACTTCAGGTTTATGAATCCAAATAAATTCTTGTGTGTATAATAAGCATAAGTTTCGAATGTTCTAGACTTAAAAGCTGTTTTATGGCATGCATCAGAGGACATTGAATTCTCACGTCTGCCATCCACTTAACATGAACACTAAACCACAATACAAACTTCTTAGGTCATTTCTCCACATTTTATCTCTCTTTCACCACCTGTTTCCTTTTCCCTGCAGGGAATATTGTCAGCCCGAAGTCCTGAGTGACTGAGCAGTTCTGCGACGGAGAACAGACAAGTGCGTCTGGCACGCACCTTTGTGTCTCTGAGTGTCACTTGTGGAAGCAGCTGTCACACAAACAGATAATTAAAGAGCGGTCGATCTCCACCGCCACCTTGAGAGGCAATTACCACTCAACACGGAGCATTGCAGCCGCATAATTATCTGTGCATGTGGAACACAGACACACACAAATGTGCACATTATAAGCAGCCCGTGACATTATGTGACAGTATCTGACAGTGCTGGAGCTCGGGGGTTATGCCTCATTGGCTGCCACATGGCTTAACCAATCAAATGCTGACAGTACAGAGGGCAGTTTGAGCCGTGGGACACTGTCCAGCGGGTACATTGTCTCATTCCCAGAACCAGCAACAAATCTGCCACCTGAAAATAATTTGCCTCAGAAATGCAGCAATACATTGTGTGTAGCCTTCAAGTCATGTGCGAATGAATGATTGGATATGCACATGAGCACCACCAGTGTCGTGATTATCCGGACCAATTACAAGAAAATGAAAAGCACTTTATTTTACAGTCCTGTTCCCATGTACATATATGTACTTAATATAGTAATTGCAATATGTGTAATAAAGGTAGTAGTAACCCGGAACATACAGTAATACCCTGTAACCCAACCTTAACCCATAGTTACCTCATATTACCATGTACTTTCTTAGGTAAGTACACTATAGTATAGAGAAGGGGGACTTGAGTCACATGACTTGACTCGAGTCTGACTCGAGTCGCAAATTTAAGGACTTGAAACTTGCTTGACTAAATTAAGAAAATGACTTGACTTGACTTTGACTTGAGATCCAATGACTCGAGACTTGACTTGACTTGAACTGTATGACTCGAAAATGACTTCATATATATTTTTATATAAATCATCGCAACATCAATTGATGAACAAAATGAAAGCAACGGAACCATTGACGCCAGTCATCAGATTCTGCGCGATTGCGTGACGCACAGAGCACAGAAAAAAACATACAGCGCGGAGTTTGCGGTGAGTAAAATTGTACATTTTAGATGTAATATTGTAAATATTCTCTGTTTTTGCTCTATTTCTCCAATGACAGTAGTTCCAAACAAGCCACAGAAAAAGTGTTGTACGTATCCAAACAAATCCGAGGTTTTTGTGATTCAGTGACCTAGTTGCTTGGTTCCAGAATGAATCTACCGCTTTGAATGAATCAGTTGAATGAATGCTTCTATGACTCGCTCATTAAGACGGTGATTTGGCGCCACCCATTTGCGTTTTTAATTTCATAATTAAAAACATATAATTTATTATTTTTTAGCATCTATTTTTTTCTATATTAAAATGATTATATTTAATATAATATTTATGTATTTATCATTAATCTAAACATTATTTATGGTGTTGTAATGGCAGTGTAAATGCATGGTTAGAAAAAAAAATGGTTAGAACATAGAAAAAAATGCCCCTGGAAATCAGTTTTAAGGGGTCAAATATGGGCTATTAATGGGAAAGTTAATGTCTCCCGGTGATATTGCATAATAAAAATATATAAGCAAAGTTAAACATATGACATTTACTATAAAACCAATATAATTAATGCATCACACACTTGTGAATTTTCCTTCAAATGGATTATCTTCAACATTTTTCATATAATTGTTATTATAATAATAATAATTCCAAATTTTGGTAATCATAAATACATGCTATAATAAATTATATGAATATTATTAATATTACGATATAAATGTATAAGAAAGGTAATCTAGGTAATCAAAAACAAATAAGGTTGAGGCCAATATGAAAAAAAATTCTGTTTGGTATTGTAACTTGACTTGGACTTGACTTGACCCTTAGCAGGACTCGACTTGACTTGCTTGAAGTGAACCATTGACTTGACTTGACTTGACTTGGTTGTGTGTACTGCGACTTGTTGACTTGATTGAGACTTGATGGTAGGGACTTGAGACTTGCTTGTGACTTGAACATGTGTGACTTACTCCCACCTCTGCTATAGTACATGTACATGTAAGTGCACATACTGTAAAATAAAGTGAAACCAAAAGGAAAAATAGGTCCCACTTTATATTAAGCGTATTTAACTACAATGCACTAACGTTTAAAATAATAATTTGAGACAATGCACTTATTGTGTACACGTTTTTATATTGTACTTATATTTGAAAAACACCTGCATGTAATTTAATTAATTCTGTAATTACATCTATAATGTCACTGTTTACCCCTTAACGCACTCCTAAACCAACCCATTCCACTAAACCTGTCCCCAACCTACACATATCCCACCTCAATAGTTGTACATGTTTCGCAATACAACATCAACACAATAAGAACATTGGACCGATTTATTATAGTTTTTTTATTAAGTGCATAATATTTAAAGATACCTCAAATAAAGTGTGACTAAAAAAATCTTATGAACATTAAAACAGGTTCTTAGAAATGTACTCTTTGTTTTCATGTTCACTTTTATACCATTTTTATGAAAAGTTTCAGTTTAATGACTTGTGATGAAACTATGAAGGAAAACGTAGTAACATGTTTCTCTTCTTTTCTGCTCATTAAATACACCTTAAATCTTCTGTTTTTTTCATCAGGAATTGAAAAGAGAGCAGCATAAATCCATGTCTTAAAATAACAATTAGGCATGTAATATGATCTTCTGCAGGAAAAACATGTTTGAACCAGCTTTTAGCAGGTTTAAGCTGGTCTATGGTGTCCCAGCTTGGCCAAGCTGGTGTTCAGGTGGTTTTGCTGGTCAGCACCATCCAAAACCTCTATAAAACCAGCAGACAAACCCCCAGATCAGCCGGGTGTATGTATACAAATGCTTTGTGCTATTTTAGCAAGGCTTTCCGTGTATGTTCTCTTTCATTATTCACAACACCGTCTGTGACGGGGCAAATTCAGAACTAGTCAGGCGCAGCGTGGACGCATATGTATCTCTGTCAGTGAGCTTGTGACAGCAGCATTTATTTGAGATCCCTGAACTGCTCCGCTATTGTGATATATGACTGCACTCTCCCATGGGTTCTGTGCATGTTGTGCTCTACAGAACACATGTTACACACTCCATCTATTTAAGATGAAAGATCTGTGTGATCGATCATCGCAGTAACACACACACACACACACACACACACACACACACACACACACACACACACACACACACACACACACACACACACACACACACACAAACCTTATTCACGATGTATGTCTTCTCGTGACTCTCTTCCTCTCCCCTGCAGCCACTGGGCCGTGACTCAAAGGTAAGTGAACACCTGATGGTAAACTGACCAGTAAGTGTTGAGAAATCTGCTTAATGGTGTTTCAGTATCTATGACACTATTCTGCTTTATCAGCAACACACAAATCTATATATCAGCAGATTTATGCTCTGTCAGTCCGTATTCAACCATAACCATTCATTTCAGCTGCATTATACGATGGAGATTAAGAGAAAGAGAGGAGTGGGGATTGTAACACAGTGTGTGTTTATATATATATATAGTTTTACAATTATTATTATGATTTATAAGTAAAATACATTTTAAATAATACATTTAAAATAATGAATACATAAAAAACATTTTGATATCAAAAGTGAATATAAATATGTAAACTTATTACTAATATTAACTTTTTATATTACTCTTAATATTTAGTTAAGAAAACGTTTAATAAAAAATATTACATGTTAAAACATTTAAGAATTAAAGAATACTAATTCTGTGAATTAAAATAAGCTAAATAACTAAGTGGTCCTTGTAAAGTACTTCTTCGTGAAGTTAATTACATTGCACTGTATTAATTGAGTGCTATATTAATGCATTTTCAGAATGTTTACATTTCAAAGTCATTCAAATATTCACTATTGATGTAATTTAAAGAGTCACTTTTTTAACTTTTATTTTTTAAAAATATATTAGACATAATACTAATCACTGTACAATTACATTTTAATATATAAATGTATTTGAGTTTTGGAGGGGCAACATTCAGCAACATTCAGCACTTTCATTTCAAAACTTTTGCCTTACTCAAAAATATTATTAACTAGCATTTAATATTGTATTTCTGTTTACTTTTTTCACACAAAAAGTAGCTTGTGATCAAGCCATAAATGGTGGACCCCCTAAGGATCCCAGACGAAGACCCCTGGGAAGTAAATTGATATTGATAGATGAATAACTATGCAAACTGGAACGTCACGCAAACCCAACGGAAACTGCTCCACCTTTGAACTAACAGCTCTTCATTAAACAAAAATAGCTAACACACTGCCAATCTCAGCAGCAGAAAGACATTTCTCTCCATGTCTTCTGTTATTCTTGGATTTCAATAGTGAGTTAATCAGCGCTGGAGCAGTTTTTCACACAGCTTGCTTTACTTCATTTCATGGCCTACAATACAGCTGGACTAACATACTGTATAACCACAGGGTTATGGGAATGTGTCCAAATGAGATGAACTGTCCATTATGTAAGAGTACTTTGTAACCATGTTTGTAATTTCAGAGTAGGTCGGCCTTCACCAGTCGCTAACACAGGGTTCATGTGCTTTTTATGGCCTCTGGTGGATTTAATTCAAGGCTTTGCTGAACCGTCACATATGATTTCTTGTACCTGACTATCTCTGGACTGCTGTGGTGAATTGTGCTGAAATGACTGATGTATTAATAACATACAAAAAGCCTACAGGATTTATATGTGCATTATTAAAGTCATGTGATTGATGGTTTGAGGGACAGCCCTGTCCAGCCCACAGACGTGTTAAGTGCTCATCGCCTGTTATCATCTGTCATAAACTCATATACTGTCAAATAATGCTGCACTATACTGCTAACTAGTGGACACTTTTATGAGAATGAAACGTACACTGTAAAAAAAAAGTCGCGGCATTAAATTTTTAAGTACAATCAACTTGGATGTGTAAGTCATTTCAACTTAAATTACATTAAACTGACTTAAAAACGAGTCTTATATAACTTGTAAAAAACTTGAAAAGTGCTTAACTTTGATGAGTTAAAGCAATGTAAAAACATATGTTGTCATAGGCCAACCTTATTTATCATATTTTTTTTTATTACAGTGTATATGAGAGAAATGAAAGAAGGTAATGATGGAAAACCTCTTTTGGTAAATGAGAATGTATTAACTAATGCTGTAAAACAGATAAGATAAGTAAACAGAGCATGTTATCATGCAATCCAAGAGCTTGTCTGCCTAATTAAGACTTTCGGGTGTTTTTTCTTTTTTCGAGGGGTTGAGGTTACATTTGGACAAATATTCCATTTGCAGCCAGTACTATAAAAAATAATTCGTTTGGGAATCTCAACAACAGCCTCAGAAAAGCTGTCATTTGCCTCCCCCTCCTGGTGGACGAAGTAATAGTAGTTAGTTACATTACGTCATAGCGTGAAGAGGAAAAAAAGATGGGTCAAAGTCTCTATTAAGCCATTTTAAAGAGCCCGTGACGTAGGTGTGGAAAGTGATACCTCATTTTCTGATTATTAAGAAAATATAAATATGAATAATATGAGTAGCCTATAGGTAAGCTAAAAGAATTTGAGAAAAGTTGTATTTTCTTTTGGTAAATTTAATTAAAATATTACAATTTTCAAAGCAAAAGTTCCATTTAATTACTGTGTAGACACAAATTATATAGGCTATGTTTTATTTTGGCAAGTACAGAAACATATATATAATTTGGGAACACTATGGGAACATTTAAAACTGTGATTAAAAAAATACAAATATGTTATCCAAAGAAGACGACGTCGTAACGGTATGAATATTCTCATATTATTGAACGTCATCTTTTCTGAAAACTCAGAATCGCATCGACTACGTCATAATGTTTAGACCATTATCAAATGATGTGTGCGATATAAAGCTACATTGTAGCCGGAGCCTTTTCGTCATAACTGAGCGGCATGACGTCGAGCCGCATCAAACGCTTCCATTCAGGCAGGGGCTTTATTATGCAGAAATACCAAAATGATTGGCCTAATATCAAAATTGAGTGATCATAAATAATAACGCGAGAGTTTGCAAGTTGCCTGCCGACTGTAGTCACAACTGTCAAAGGCAGCAGCGGCGGCGGATACGCGCGTGACCCAGCACCCATAGCCTACTGTTACTGTACACGGTCGCGGAGATATCCCTATCAAACAAATACACGGAATAATCCCGAGGTAAGGAGAGGAATCGCGGGGCTGCGGCGAAACTGCGCGACGCTGTGCCTTCTTCTTCCCCTCCGCTTTTCTTTCCGTCGCGTTCACTTCTTCCACCCTCGATTATACTGCACTAAACATATCCCCGTGCCTCCTTTAGCAACAGCGCGAGGTTTTTTTTTTTTTTTTTTTTTTTTTACTCCTCCTTCGTATTAAAGTCGCCATTTTGCTTCACTGCCTATGAAAGCTTCTTGTATTTTCATATTTTTTGCCGGCGTTTTTGCGTATTTGTGCGCGTGCTTTTGAGTTGGATTTTCATACGAGAGAGCTCGTGGATTACATATTAATGAAGAGGGGCGCCGAGTGCAGTCTGGAAACACGGTGAAAGTGTTCGGCTTGTTGGCATTTGCATCAGCCTGCTCTTTTTTTCTTCTTCCTCCACCTCCACCTCCACTCTTCTTCTTCTTCATCATCATCTCCCTCCGCGAACACGCACAGCGGGGGCTGTGAGTGTGGCTACCGACCGTAACGCCCGTCTGTCCGTGACCCCCTGCGCGCCAGGTGTGTTTGCCATGTAAAGTCAAGCGGCGCGACGCGAGAGTAAAGGCTACAGCCTGACCCCACGTGGGTGACCCGCTCACCCGCCAGTGTCGGGTGGCTTTCCAGGTAGGTGTGGTCTTCCAGAAGTCGATTATCTGTCAATAATACTGCCAATAAAGGCATAAGCTCGCCTTTAGTTGTAAAGTAGCGTGGTGTAATGTGTTACAAGGTATTGCAGCTGTTTTGGCGGAATTAAATATACAAGATTAATGTGTTGTGGTTGTTATGTATGAACTGTCAGGTATATAAACACTCACACACTGTTTGAGCACTTGGAAAGACTTATGTGGGTCATCCTTATTGTAGTAGGCCTACCTTTTCATGACCCTGTAATATACAGGTGAAACTCGAAAAATTCGAATATCGTGCAAAAGTTATACTTTTGATGATTATGGCTTACAGCTTATGAAAACTCCAAATTGAAAATCTCAGAAAATTTGAATATTACATGAAATCAATTAAAAAAAAGATTTTAAATACAGAAATGTCGGCCCTCTGGAAAGTATAATCATGCATATGTATATAGTTATATATAATAAAAATATTAGTTTCACCTTTTAATTTGAATTACTGAAATACCTAAACTTTTGCACAATATTCTAATTTTTCGAGTTTCACCTGTATGTCCTATTATGTTGGGTTAAATATTACATTTTCAGAATTCATAAACAGATTAATTTTTCCCGTGGGGTGAAAAGGAAAAACAATTAAATATTGCATGTGTTTTCGTTTTTTGGGAATATTGTTTTAATCAACAATTAATAGTATAGATTTTCTTCTGTGCCCTCAATATCGCTTACCATCAAGTTAGTCGTTTGTTAAAACCTTAACAAAACCAAGTAAAATTAACAAACAAATCCAGTTCCTTAATGACATCGTCCTTCAGAAAGTGACATCATGGGAAAACAACAAAACATCTATTTGTAAATGTATCAAATATTAGCAATGAACTGTGTGAAGTTGTGGTGTTGGTTAAGCATCTCGTCCTGACAGAAAACTGCTTATAATAATAATATGTATAAAAAAAAATATTCAA
>NW_027509195.1:390000-407500 GCF_051911475.1 Siphateles boraxobius
CCTACTTTCCTTTACAAGCACCAGTAAGAGCTGTGTGTTGTGATGCTTGAGTTGGGGGAGGCAGATGCATGAAAGAGACTTTTTGCGGGTTGTCTGAAAATATGCTTGCTTTCTTTCCTTTTGACTTTATTTCTCAGAATTGTGAGATATAAAGTCAGAATTGTGTGATATAAACATGCATTTCTGAGAAAAATGTCAGAATTACGAGTTTATTTCTCGCAATTGCGAATTTATATCTCACAATTCTGACTTTATAACTCGCAATTGCGACTTTATATCATGTAATTGTGACTTTAAATCACGCAATTGCGACTTTATATCACGTAATTGCAACTTAATATCACGCAATTGCGACTATATGTCTCAGAATTGCGACTTTATATCACACAATTGCGACTTTATATCACGCGATTGCGACTTTATATCACGCAATTGCGACTTTATATCACGCAATTGCGACTTTACATCACACAATTGCGACTTAATATCACGCACTTGAAACTTTATATCGCACAATTGCGACTTAATATCATGCAATTGTGACTTTATATCACGCAATTGCGACTTTATATCAGACAAATGCGACTTTATATCACGCAATTGCGACTTTATATCACGCAATTCTGACTTTATAACTCTCAATTGCGACCTATATCATGCAATTGCGACTTTATATCACGCAATTGCGACTTTATATCACGCAATTGCGACTTTATATCAGACAAATGCGACTTTATATCACGCAATTCTGACTTTATAACTCTCAATTGCGACTTAATATCATGCAATTTTGACTTTATAACTTGCAATTGCGACTTTGAAGCATGCAATTCTGAGATAAAAATTTAGAATTGAGAGATGTAAACTTGTAATTGTGAGGGGAAAAAAGGCAGAATTGTGAGAGAAAAAAATCGCAAATACCTTTTATATTTTTAATTTTGTGGCGGAAACAAATTTCATTAGTTAGGTGCCACTATAGTGTTGCAGAACCTACATACTTCACCTGTAGAGGAGCACTATGGAACTTTCCCATCTCTGTTTAAAACAAAATCCGATCCGACAGCTCAAGTAATGTCCTCACTATAAGCTTACCATTGTGAATCGGTTTTAACTGTTTTTTTAATGTACATTTTTAATGAAAAAAACTTTCATAGAGCACCTTTAAGCAAAATTTAAAAAGTGATGATTTTCGGGGCTTGTAATGCAATGTAAGTATCATAAAGTATTAAAATTCAAATATATATATCTTAATAGGAATCGATATTATTAAAGGCCAGACATACAATACAACATTATTAGCTGTTAAATTGTTAAAACCCAGTTCTGGAGGGAGAGATATTCTGACAATAAGCAGCTATCAGTCATATCCAGACCACTAATCTAAGGCACAATTAGGCAAATGTCGTAATTGAATACGTATATATATTGCTGTTTAACGAGCTCTAGTGAAAAAACGAGCGCTGTTTCAGCGTTCTGGTTCATTCACTCCACTAGCGCTGATCATTTCTGTGTTACGGCAGTTAAGTACTTAGAAAGAGAACCAAAGGAAGTTCTATATTAATGTTTTTTGTTGTTGTCTCTATTTGGCCAGCATGGCCATTATTAGTAATTGAGGCTCTCTCTGGTAACCATAATTTGATAGGCTTTAATGATAATGGATTTTTTTTTTTTTTGCTAAATGGAGAGGCTTATGGTGCTAAAATTATGTAATTCAGCTGTTCCATTTGTTTATCATTTTGGTAAATGTAAAATGTGCCAACTGTAGCACGCAGTTTTAGTTAGTAAGCTAAATTTGAGATAGCACTTGTGAAGCAATTGCTATGAACATAAAAATCCCATCTTACTGGCAGAAGTCTGGTGGAAAACAAACTTGGCGCTGACTCACAAATGAGCGAGGAGAATGATATTTGTGCCGGGCCACGCTGTTTGAATTTTACTGCGGATTGTGAAGAGCATTTTATTGCTTTCGCAGCGTCAGGCCAGACAGTCTCTGCCGTCGAATATTTATCGCTGAGTTTGCAGCCTCTTTCTGCTGAGCGACTCTCCTCGACACAGACTACATGTTCTAAAGCAGGTTTCTAATGCATTCATTTAACACTTACTGGAATGGATGTCGGCTTTTGTAGAACAACAATCTGCCGTTAGTATTTCCACTGACCACTGAGGCAGAACTGAATCCCGTCTTTACAAAAGTAAGTGACAGGTAATTGATTAAGTGGGTTAGCGGGTTCATTGATCAATTGACACATTTTATTTTCTCATCAGGGTTTTTATTGATGGCCTTTTGACAAGCTTAGATCTTTTACAGGAAACCTATTTTTCCTGTGCGTTTGAGGCAACAACAACTGTTCATCAAAATGATTTACATTATGGAAAGTGGAGATTTTCTGTTTATTTACATATTCTTTTTGGCTTCCTATTTGTGGCCTGTGGTTGTGGCTACTGCGTTTAACTTGTAAACAATGCGCCTGGAAGGAATTCAGATAAAAACAGTATTGTTTTTTTTTTCCTAGCCCCGGTTGTGATGTCACAATGCCACCGATTAGTCAGTCGAACCCGAAGCATTCAGCCAAGCCTTCATGGGATGTGGGTTAACCCAAAGTGTCATTCATGAATTGCACTTTGTGTGTGAAAGCACGTACGTGTTTGTGAGAGAGTGCATGGCTTCTTCTGCAAAGGGTGCGAGACAGTTGTCTGGTCTTAGTCAGTTTGATGTCGGCAGCTGAATTGCACACTTGCAGCTGTTTAGTTTCTAATGTCTGGAACAGCTCTATCTTACTTTAAAAGGGCCATATTCACCAGCTTTACCTGCTTAATATTGGATTGGATATTGATAAAAGGTAAAACTTTTAAATATTAAGTCAATTTACCCATGACACTGTTGGTTCCTGTTGCTGAAATTGCAGTGGTGTAATGGTGTTACGCTATATTTAGAGGCTAACCAGATGGAGCTATTTATCTGTGAACCCAATATTTAACAACCGATAATGAATTGAGTGGGAAAGTTTGAATATTTGTAATCAATGTGATCAGTCTTTTATAAGGTTAGTCAAGATTTGTACTTATAGAGTATATGTACTTGTAGTGTTAGTCAAAATTGACTGCATACGTTTTTTTTTTACAAGACCATTTCCTCACTTTGACCCTTAGAGATTTTCCTACTGTATTTAAAGGCAAGGCACGGTTCGGGGTAGTTCACCCAAAATTTTAAAAAATTTGTTCCATGGAACACAAATGGATGAGTGTTGGATTATTGTACTGGTCACTCTTCTGTCCATGGATGAAATGGTGTTGGAGCTAAAGATGCACTGATCGTGATTTTTCATGGCTGATTCTGTTTTTTTTTATAAGCAAATGGTCCAATGGTTCCAATGTCCCGTCTCTGGCCTTTGTTAACGTTCTGTTTATAGTAATATTTCCACACAGATGATAGAACCGTGAGATTTATGTCCAGTGTCGCTAGCTGAGCAGAAATACATAATCATGTTTCGCTTGGACCCCTCAAAGTTGCGTTGGATTTTCTCCTCCGTGTAAAGGTTAAGAGGTCCATCGATCACTGTTTTCCATGTTCGTAGAGTTAGTTTGTAGAGTAAATATGTAGGCTATAAACGGTGTTTACTTATAGCTGTTTTAAAAATGGCGGGTGCTGGTGTTTCGCGTGCGTTCGGCCAATGTCACAGATATTTCCTATAGTGATGTAACCACATACGTTCATGTCACCTCTGGTGTGAGTACGCTGTGCACGTTTGGCTGCCACTTCACACCGGTGCTGTTTGTCTGTTTGCATAAAACACATTTTAAATAAAAAGACAAGGCCTATAAAAATGGACTTTGAATTGTCTTAAACTGATGGACTTCAACTTGTGGTGCTTCATCCGGCCTACCTGATTCCACCGGCCTGCTTAACTTTACCTGACCGTGTTTGCAGTGTGGTTGCTGCGGACAAAGCGTCTTTGTCGGGAGGATTTCGTGGCGTGGTTGCCGTCGCCGTCGCGTGTTCCCGTTTGCTGTTTGGAGTCCTGCAGTTACTCATTCGGGCTGTGTGACATTCGAGATGCAGTTCGATGCGGATTGCTCGTTGTATCCACCTCATGAGGGACTACTCACAGTCACTACCTACTTCACTTTTACTCTGCTGGCCGCTGCTCAGTCTGTTTGGACCGTTGGTCAGATATTTGTGTATTTTTTTTCATCCTGGTCTATGCATCTGATGCCAATTCCATGATCATCTGTGGTGTTTGATGTGTATATTGTATTGTTTCTTGTATTTGTTCTGTTTTTTATTTGTATTATTTTTTTTTTTTATGTATCTATGTTCATTAATTGTTAAGCGCTATATAAATTAAGCTTAATATTGTTATTATTATTATTATTATTATAGTGCTGGTTTAGACCCTACACTGAAGTAGGAGCTAGTTCTTCCTAAAGAGTTCCTAGAATTAAAATCGTTCCTAGTTCTTGCGGTGCGAACACGCTGACATCCGGGTACTTTCTCCAATAGTTCTAGGAACTATGAAAAGGTTCCTCTGGTGAGAAAGCCCCTATTAATGCCTTATTCTGGATGACCATATTCTACATCCCTTAACCATTAATAACTAAACTTAACTACTACCTCTCACTAACTATTAATGAGAAGTAATTAGGGGTTTAATGAGGCAAACGTCATAGTTAATAGTGAGAATTGGACCCTAAACTGAAGTCTGACCATTTTTCCTATTGTACCAAACTCATAATGAACCGTGACCCCAAAACCGAGGTGCGTACCGAACCGTGACTTGTAACACCCCTAATAAAAAGTTGCCCATAAAAGTTGATACAACTCAACTCAACATTCCAAGTTCTCGGGAATCATACAGTCACTTTCTGTGAGGAAGAGAATTAAATTTATATTCACTGAAAATCTTTTCCATGATATACAGTGGCTATAAAAAAGTCTCCGCACCCTTGTTAAAATTGCAGTTCTTTGAGATGTAAAACCAGGGACAGATTAACGCACAAGCACAAGACCGGGGGGTGAGGGGGACCGAACAAGCTACGGGTGGGTCCTGTTGGCACCCGAACCCCAAAGCTGAACGAGAAATCGGAGTGGCGCAGATGAACACCCTCCCCCCTAACCTCCCCCCCCCCACACCAACTGCCCTGCCCCGCCGAAATCGAAGGGCCGCAACCACCGACACATACATTCCCCCCACACCCCTGCTGAACGGCCCGGGCACCTTTAGACATGTCTGTGCCCAGGGCAAAACCACATCATAATCTGTCCCATAATCTGTTTATTTGTGTTACTTGACCTTTGTTGGTTTGAATATCGCATTAAATGTGGAAAAATTTATCTTGGATTGCTTTTTCCCATAGTACACTTTTTATAGCCACTGCAGTACCTTCTACACTACTTGATCAACATTTACTCAGTGTCTTTAGCTGTTCCTTTTTGTAGGAAAACTGAAACAATTTGTTTTTTTCGACAAATACTGTAGGAGTTCTTGAGAACGCCGGTAGGCGTGAAAACAAATTACTCCCAAATTACTTGAGAAAAAATATTTTCGGAATTATATCGCCCACTAGTTAGAAGATAGATAATAAAACACCCAGTGGCCACTGGAAATTAAAATGAAGTAAAATGAAAAAAATTATAATATAAAAATGAACTGATTAAATTAGAGTCAAAGAAATAATAATAATAATAATTGATTAAATAATTAATGTAGAAAGTACTGAATATGACTAAACCCAACCTTCATTGCAATGAAAGTGAAAGGGATTTTTAAGATTCAGATTACTTAGAAATAGTAACTATAAATGGCACATACACTGCAAAAAACAAAAAACAAATCTTAATTTTTTTTTTTAAATACGGCTTTAATCCACATTTAAAAATTTGAAATCTTTTTAGTTTTCACAGAGGAATAACAGCTTGCAGATCTTTTTAAGTGTGTTAACCAATATTTTTGTCTTGTTTTCCTGTAAAAATATTTAAACATTGTTAAGATAGATAGTTCCTAGAAAAGCTTATTTTCCTGCTTATTTTTTCTATACAGTACATTGGATTTAAACATTTTTTTATGAAAATATCTTTTTTAATATATAAAAGTTATTTAAAATATGCATGAACATGTTTTTTTTTTACAGCGTGTTCACTTTTTGCAGTGTGCGTGAATTGAACTGGCCATTAATAATTCCCTGTCGTAGTTCTTCTCCCTTTCCCCTTCTTTATCTCTGAAACTATTTATCTCTGTCTGTCTCTCCTAGCATTAGGAAAGCTTCCCTGTGGAAAGCTGAATGATCGCAGTGCTTGCCGAGACATTGGAAAGCCTTTGGCAACAGCTGTGTGCAGTTGGCTAGTGCAGCTGAAATAGGCAGTAGGAACAAATAAGGTCATTCTTACTGACTGCTGTAATTGTAGTGAGCGCAGAGCAGACACGCTTGTTGACTGTGTGTCTTAAGACCTTTTTGTGCAAGTGTAAAATATGCCTCTTGTGTAATTGGGCTCTTTCCTGTCAGAGTGGCTGGAAAAACGAAATGAGAGCGTAGTTGCACTTTTTGGCTTGAGGTTAACTCACAGTTAAATATTTGTATGCATTTATTTAGGAAAACATGAAAATTGAAAACATTTCAGTCTGAAAGTTAGGTAACACTTTACTTAAAGCCTTTATATATAATGCATTTGAGCATTTTTAATACATTTTTTATACCTTGTACTGCTCTTTATAATGCATTGTATGGTCTCATGGTCTTATTTTTTAGATATCCAAGCACACTTTTCAAGCAGTCAATTTCGCAGAAAGAAGTTAAATATTCAGTAAACTCTTTTCTATTTTAAAATACAATTATTCCTGTGATGCAAAGCTGAATTTTCAGTATCTCCAATATGCAGTGTCACATGATCTTCAGAAATCATTCTAATATGCTGATTTGATGCTCACCTTTTTCATTATCATCAATGTTGAACAGTTATGCTGCTTAATATTTTCTGGCATCAACAAGGTATTTAAATAAGTTAACAAGCAGTTGTACCTAATAAAGTTGGTTGTAATTGTAGCGGGTGAATTCAGAGTGAGTGAGACACTTTTGCCATTAAGATGACTTGGAAAAAGTGTCCCAATCAACCTGAATTCACCCCTACATAAAAATATATAAAAGTCATTGGACACTTTCTGGGGTGCGTTCCCCAAAAGCATCGTTAGCCAACTATGGTCGCAAATTCCATCATTATCAGCATAGTTCAACGAGTCTGTGTTTCCCGAAACCATCGTTCTAACAAACATTCACAAACAGAATCGCAAAGTTGTGTGGTCTGAACGACAGCTCTCGGCCTGTGGTTAGAAGCAGTTTCTTGTTAGCATGACATGTGGACTCAATAAATACTTATCTTGAGCCAAATAAGCAAGCTATATCTTTTATTTAGAATACATATAAATGTCATTTACGTCTTTTAGTTTGTCAAGAGATTTAAAGGCGCGTTTTTGAACAGTGCGCATATGCTAACGTAGTAGTAAGAACAAGCCTATGATTGAATATGTAAATAAAACAAAATTTAGAAATAGTCCTCAGATGCCATGTCAGTAATTTATAGCAAAAAGTCTAGTATTAATTAGATCTCAAACGATTCATTAAAAGAAGTTATTACTCCACCAAGTTCGTGACATCTTTAGCCAACGTGGTTGAACGAAAAACTTGTGACAGTATGGTTTCGGGAAACAGTCGTGACTAGCGATGCATCGTACTATGGTAGTTAAAGGGATAGTTCACCCAAAAATTCTGTCAGTAATTACTCACCCTCATGTTGTTCCAACTCAGGAAGACCTTCGTTCATCTTCGGAACACAAATTAAGATATTTTTGATGAAATTTCAGAGATGGATCACTCCTCCATAGGCTTCTAGGTAATTGTTTCTGCCGGCCCAGAAAAGCGCCACGGCGCCTGCGCGAGAACAGAGAAGATGACACATATGGGTCTCGATGTAGTGTTTAAAATGGTTCTAAAGTGTGCATTTCCTGGATGTCCGAATCGTGAGAAACCAACAAGATAACGTAAAAGTAAAAACGTAAACGTGCCTTACCAATGCCTCAAAATGAATGGCTTACCATTCACACCTTTCCATCAAATGATCGTGAGCATCATCTTATCAGTTCTTGCGCAGGTGTCGAGGCGCTCTCGTTAACTCACTCAGAGGCCCGCACGGAAGGAAATGAACAGTTGAAATAAAGTCGTTTTTTTTTTTTGTCCACAAAAAGTATTCTCGTCGCTTGATAAACTTAAGTTTGAGTCACTGTAGTCACTTGGACTATTTTAACGATGTCTTTACTAACTTTTCTGGACCGGCAGATGCAATTACCTAGAAGCCTAGTGGAGGAGTGATCCAGCTCTCAGATTTAATGAAAAATATCTTAATTTGTGTTCCGAAGATGAACGAAGGTCTTACGGGGTTGAAACAACATGAGGGTGAGTAATTACTGACAGAATTTTCATGTTTGGGTGAACTAACGATTTAAGCAACGAGTTACATCATTGTACGGGAAATGCACCCCTGGTTGTCGAATCTCTGGATCATGTCCATCATTTTTTTTTTACATCAGTTTGTAGTCGCCTTGTTGATAAATTCAGCAAGCGCTCTTTTATTGGACGGCGGTGTTGCTGTGGTGCTGATGCTGTCAGGTGCCAGGCCGCCAGGGAAGATGCAGCTCATCTATGACCCACTGCATAGCGTCCATCTGTTCCATGCCTGAGCAACGCCCATCTCACAGCATTACTGAAGAGAGCTGCTAGGTGTGAACACAAACAGTGGCACATGCAGAAATAAAGTTTGAGTGTGTCATTTTCAGCCTCGTATCTGTCCATGCTCTCTCTTGTCAAAGCTTAATGTGTGTAGGCTTATAAAATCTGCTGTAACCAGCCTATGGTATGTTTAGGTATGGGATGCTGGTTGTTGGTTTGCTGGTCCACCAGCAAGACTAGCATAAACCAGCCTGGACCAACACAGAATTCATAATGGTTTATGCTGGATTTTTATAGCAGGGAATGTATATCACACACAGGCACCACGGCACCACATTTTAGGGTTATCACTCAGTGCAAAATTGGTGCTTACCCACTTTCAAAATTACAAGTGTCAAGTATTGCTCCATCGTGTGTTAAATGGCTAAAACCAAGGGTTTAAAACACATTCACTTTTTTCAGATATTGCTAACTTATTGTATTGAACTACAGGTAATAGCAAACTACAGGTAGTGTATTAAACTACAAGTAAAGTCAATTTCTCACACACAATAAGTGTAGATATTGATTTTTGTCCTTTTCTTTTGTGCCATAAAATAGATCTAGTCTTTTTATCCTGTATCATCAAGTCACTATCAGACTTTTGACATTATATCTTGATGACAGATGCGATAGTCCATCAGACTCACATGATCATTTTCTTCCTTTATCTGATAACCCATTATCCCTGAACAACAGAGTACTGATAAGATAGAAATTATTAAACCACTATGCTACTTAGCACTGTTTTATTTAAAGATAGACTTACAATTGTATGTTATCAGCAGAAAAAGGCCATTTTTAAAAATCATTTCAATAGCTTCCGAGGCTTATGATTCAGCCTGCTCCTAGATAAGTGTACAAGGGCAACATTTTCCTGGAGAATTATCAGCAGCAGTGAATTATGGGATGCTTGGACTGCCGCAGACTTTTGGCCCTGTGTCAGCAGATGATAGCTGGAGATTATGCCCAGAACAAGCTCTGCAAGGCCAATGATGTGCTGGAGCTTTATGGAGAGTAGTTTAAAAATCAATTCAGACCTTAAGAGTCAGTGCGGGGACCTTGAATCAAGGGAAATGGATCCTACCGCTTTTCTTTGCTTTTTTGTGACCCCGCTCGCACACACTCCACCCATCTCCACTCGCTCAGTCTCACTATTGCTGCAGAAATCTGAAACCATTCAGAAATTCAGTTTGCTCTGCTCTTTTACACTGGCTCAGTGTAAGTTTGAGTGAGTCATTCGAGTTTGGCTTGCTTGTTAAAATACCACCTGCTGGGCTTTTTTATAATTTATTTAACAGCAATGTTATACTTAATAGATTATATAGCATATGTTTACTCAACAGGAATATTCATAAGACGAATCAAGACAAATTAAGTAGCAGTGTTATGAAGCAAAACAAACTTGCAATCAAAATCGGAGTTAAATCTTTATTATATGTTGCCAAGATTCATGCCTTATTCATTCATATTAGTTAATTGTACTGTAAAATGGCATATTTTTGTTAAAACTAGCCTCTCTATTGCCATTTTTGTTTTAAAATTAAATTAAAAGCCATTGGGGAGTAAGATGTTCTTCGGCACTGTTACTGTTATCGTCATGTCGGAGTGGATCTGTCACACTACACTAGATTAGTTTCCAACGAAACTAAAGTAAAAAAAAAATGATCTGAGCCAGCAAGTATCATATCTGCAGCTGTGGTTCGAGTTTGTTTTGATCACTTCTCCCTTGTTGCACTCCAGAATTCGAGGTTTCTTTGTTTTGGCAATGGAGGATTCCTCATACATTAAGGAGGGTTGCTGTTTAGAAGTGTCCATGTTAATATCTATTTTACGGACACATAAACACACAAGATTGAATGACAGAAAGCCTGCTATGGTAGGCCTAACATTGTGAATTAGATTTTTTTTATAGCTATATATTTTATTTTAATAATATAATTTAGTTAATATTTAAGCACAACATCTTCTGTAATGCAGCTTTAACAAAATATTTCTTGATAATGTACCAAATAAGATTCATTAATTTCATTGAAATCTTTTGAAAACATTGCATCTGTTTGATCCAGTTTGCTCCAGATCCAGATCACTTAGAGTCAAACAAACTATTGTAAAATTTCAATTCATGCCATGTTGCAATTTATATAAACTAATTTACTCAAACTAATACATAAACTAATTTACTTGAAGCCTAAATCTACTCGCAGTTGGCACTTGGTGAGTGTTGATTTTAGGTGGTGGTTCATTTTTTGGCCTTTAGAGTTTTAAAAAAAATTTTACATTTGTTGTAAATAAAGAGCAAATTGCACAAGTTTAATGTTTGAACAGACGTAGTGCTGTCTTATCTGTTCATCAGGTGTACAAGAGTGGCTTCTAGATGAAGGCTCTTTTCTATTTTGGTTTTGTCTAAAATTAGCTGTGAGCTGTGATGCAGTCTGGGAGCTAAAGAGAGAGAGGAGAAGTGACAGTAAACCTGAGTTTACATTAGTTATCTTGAAACAAGGAATCAGTCAGCTATCTTAAAAGTACTTTTGTCTTTTCCCATCAGATAAATCTTTTATAAGTCTTCTGTATGTGGGGGAAAAGTGTAACACATAAATGAGCAATTCAAAATCATTTTCATTTTAAATCAGAATCAGAAAGGGCTTTATTGCCAAGAGTGCTTGTATACACAAGGAATTTACCTTGGCAATGAAGCTTCCAGCGCACACACATAAATATAACAAGACACATACAAAATATAACAAAGTGTAAAGACAGATAGTTTTATTAAGAATAAACATTTACAGATATTAACATATTTACAGTATATGAATGAATATGAAATAATATGAATACATAGAACTAAATGAATTTACAAGGATATTGCACAAAAAAGTGTGGTATTGCACTTGAAAAAGTTAAAATAGGTTGTGGCCGGGGTGAGTGGAGTCTGTGATGATTTTACCTGCCCTTTTCCTCACTCTGGAAGAGTACAGGTCCTGGAGGGTGGGCAGGGGGGCAGCAATAATCCTCTCAGCAGTCCCGACTGTCCGTTGTAGTCTCCTGATGTCTGATTTGGTGACTGCACCACAACAGACAGTTATAGATGAGCACAGGACCGACTCAATGAGGGCTGAGGAGAACTGTGTCAGCAGCTCCGGTGGCTCAGCTGGTGAAGGGAGTTCAATCTCTGCTGGGCCTTTTCACAATGGAGTGAATGTGGGTGTCCTGAGAGATGGTGTTGGCCAGGAGCCTGAATGACTCAGTGCTGCTCATGATGGTGAGTGGGGATAATGCTGGGGGTGTTTCACCAACACGACTGGTTGTTAAGACTGCACCAGACAGCCAGTTGTTCAACCTCTTGTCTGTATGCAGACTCTTCATCATCCTGGATAATGCCGATGATTGTGGTGTCGTCTGTAAACTTCAGGAGCTTGACTGATCTTTAGAGGTGTAGTTATTTGTGTTCAGTGAGAAGAGCAGTGGGGAGAGGACACAACCCCAAGGAGCGCCAGTGCTGATAGTGGGAGTTTTTCCAGTCTCTATCTGCTGCCTATCTGTCAGAAAGCGGGTGATCCACTGACAGATTGGGCTGGGCATGAAAAGCTGGGTCAGATTTTATGATGGAAGATCTGGTCTGATGGTGTAGAAAGCCAAATTAAAGTCCACAAATAAGATCCTTGCGTAAGTCCCAGGTCTGTTGAGATGTTGCAGGATATAATGCAGTCCATTGTCGTCGGAAGCAAAAAAAGTGTGTGGGTCCTCCCCCAGAAAAATGTTACTGGAGTAAATGCCATTTCATGTATTCTGGTGCCTTTTAATTAAACAAGTAAACTAAACTCCGCTTCACGTCATGCATTAAATGCACAGCAATCCGTGGATTATCCCGCTGCTGATACCATGGTCATTTGCCAGCATTGACAACTTAAAGCTGTTATTGATGTTTGCAATGCAATATTTGAATATAAAGAGTACAACGGGCGGCTATTTTTGTCAGTTGCGGCTCGTTGAGAAAGATAATGATTCAGCAAAAATGGAGTTTAATTTATTAGGGCATTCCTCAAGTGGAATGGATTTGACTGACGGCACTCTGAAAAGCGAACAGACATATGCGCTAAATTAGAGACGGTAAAAGTGAGTGGGTCCAATATCATTGGTCTTAAAAAGTGGGTGGGTCTTGTCCCACCCATATACAATGGTTCCGATGCCCATGATGCAGTCCTATGTGTCCTGCTTCATTTGCTCTGTGGGGTATGAGACTGGGCTTTTCAAACCTGCAGTAAAACACATTCAGATCCTCAGCCGGTTGTTGTTTCTCCACAGATCGTGGGGTGGTGTCTTGTACATGGTGATGTTACTCAGACCTGTCCAGACTGACACTGGGTCGTTGGCTGAGAACTGTTTTTCAAGCTTTGCAGAGTAGCATCTTTTAGCCACTCTGATCTCCTTTGCTAGTCTGTTTCTGGCCTGGACATATAAGGAAATCTGTTATCAATAACTCTTAAACTGAATTAGGTAACACCTCTGTGAAGCTTTTCAATATAAATAGCACTCAGAGAAAGCATTATAAAGCATTAAAAAGAGTTCATAATCTTTATTTAGTGGTAAGCCAGTGGTTCCCAAATTTCTTTGTCACAGTAGAGGACGCACAACGAAAACAGAAATATTAAAAATAAATAGTCTTTAATAAATCCAACAAGAACACTCAGATTTCAGGAGAAAGAGAATTACACAACCACATAAAGACGATGACATAAATAATACCAGAAAAATCAGGTAGATAATGAGAAGAACAGACCAAGGTGTGTAAGAAGTTGAACTAATTAACAGCCAGGGAAACTGACTAGGGAAAACAGGAAAACAGGAAACAAAGAAATCAAACAGAGTGAAAACAAAGCTAAAGCAGGACATAAAAGAGCATAACCGTTACTCCCTTTTGTAGAATAAATTATTTTCAAGCCCTCCACCTAGATGCATCCTCAAAAAGACACCGTCATTTAGACAGAAGACCACGTTTATGTATGAATCGAGATGTTATACTGGCTACCATCCGTGCACATCATTTTATCATGTTATCATTCACATCATTTTATGCCCTTGTAATCTTTAAGCAAAATAACCAAACAAAATAAAATTGATTATTCAATTTCTGTGGTATATCTTACTACATGTCAAATAAAACCACTGCACCAGAAAAACTTTATTAATTGTTTATCTCGTTTGTATTTGTCCTATTGTTTGTAATTTTTTTTAATAACAAGAATAACTATTTTGTGATATATATGGTTATCGTGAAATAAAATTTCTCAAATTGTGAAATTAGATTTTAGTCATATCACACAAGAAATTACTAATGATTCAGTTTTTTTATTGATTCTGAGTAATTATTATATAGCCCCACCTCTTGATGGAAAAGAATCCTGAGAATCTTGTTTGTTTTTAACTCTCCTGAGAGTCCTAAAATGAGGTTATGTTTTTGAGCTCCCTTGACCCCAGTTCTCATCTGGGAAAAGGCCAAAGCATGAGGAAATGAACAATGAGTCTTGAACAATGAAAGAAAGTGGGAAATGGAGAGGGGGGGTCAGTGTGTCCAGCTGTTGGTTATGATACTGTACACCCATAATGGATTCAGCAGATCCTCTATAGCTTCAGTACTGTAGTTGTCACTGCAGATTTCTGTGTGCTCCAACACATATACTCAAACACTGTTCTGTATTAGTATGTGTTTCATGTTTTTTCAGTTCGCACAACTTCAGTCTGGGCTTTAAACAAAGGACTTTGTGTCCTTAGTGATTCTCTGTGCCACAGCGCTGTTCTCTGGAATGAGCTTCTCAGTCACATGATTTATTTGGTTCATCACACACTTAAGACCGTTGCTAAGTTTGTGACACTCTATTGTTCACAATTTTTTTTATTTTGAAAGATTTTGAAAGAGGTCTTTTATGCTCACCAAGACTGCATTGTTGCAAAAAACAGTAAAAAAACTTTAATATTGTAAATTGTTATTACAATTTAACATAACTGTTTTCTATTACTGATGAACAATTTTAATATGTTGATTTGCTGCTGAAGAAACATTTTGGATTATTATCAATGTTGAAAACAGTTTAGCTGCTTAAAGGAACACTCCACCGTTTTTTGAAATAGGGCTTATTCACCGTCTCCCCTACATTAAGATAGGTGGGCAAAAGCATTTTTGTCTCAGTGCATGCATTGTCTTAGTTTGGCAGTGCTGACGCTGGCTTAGCTTAGCATAATGAATGGAATCCTATGTTGTCAGGTAGCATCTCGTGAGTAAAAGTGATACAAAAATAAAATTAAAAAAACCCTAATTACTTCTTGTGGCCTGCGTATTCACAACGAGTACAAATAGCAATTCAGATTAAGACTAGGCGATTTCCTAGGCAGATATTGACTTGGGACTGTATTAGGGCGAATCACAGGCGAAGCACTGCTAAGTTACTTGGGCGCAGTCATATCGCGCTGAATTCGTACTGAAATCCCCTATGGAAATCCCCCAACTTACGCCAAAATACCGGCGTGAATAGTAGCTAGCTATTTTTCCTACAGTAGACATAGTGAATGGCGATGAACATAGCGGATTTTGCAAGAGATGAAAAACCTCTACGAACCAGAGAATTTCAGAAGAGGAGCTGCGTGCTCTGAATACAGACCGACAGGAGGAGGTTGCGATCGCTCATCAAACAGAGGACGTGAGGATGAGAGCCAACACGAACTGGTGGTGTGAGTGTATGTCCTTTGCTTGTTCTCAGAACCTTTTGCTATGCAGGCAATTACCATGTTCGCTGTAACTGTAGCTGTAACTTCTCAAACTCAACACAATCCAAAAGCGAAGATACTCGGTGCAGGTCACGTCAGTATGTTGACGGATTTCAGGTGTTGCGTGATATCTCTGCGCCCAAGTAGCAGTGCTTCGTCTGTGCTTCCCCCAAATATAGTCCCAAGTCAATATCTACCTAGGAAATGGCCTAATCTTAATCTGCATTGCTAGTTGTACTCGTTGTGAATACGCAGGCCACAAGAAGTAATTCGTTTTTTATTTATTTATTTTTTTATCACTTTTACTCACGACATGCTACCTGACAACATAGGATTCCATTCATTATGCTAAGCTAAGCTAGTGTCGGGGCTGCCAAACTAAGACAATTTATGCACTGAGACAAAAATGCTTTTGCCCACCTATCTTAATGTAGGGGAGACGGTGAATAAGCCCTATTTCAAAAAACGGTGGAGTGTTCCTTTAATGTTTTAGTGGAAACCGTAATACATGTTTCAGGATTTTTGGAAATGTATGGAATCTTTTAAAATGTTTAATTATTATGAACAGTATCAAAGTATTAAAATGGAATTATTAAAAAATAGGCTTAACGTTTTACTAAAGAGGCATGAGAGAGAGCAGGCAGACATTTCTGAGATGTGAAGTACGTTGCGTCATCACTAAATCAGCAGTAAGAGAAAGTTTGTGATTTGATAATGCTTCTGATTTACATAATGAGGGAATACAGCATATTTTATGGTGTATTCTGATGGAACTAGGGATGCTCATTTCGGTTAATTTTCCCGACCGACAACCGCCGGTTGTTATCGGAGTATTAACCGTTAACTAATAAGATTATAATATTGAATTAAATAAAATAAAATTGACGAGTGTCTGTGACCCGTAAAAAAAAAAAAAAAAAAAAGTTTAACGTGCAAACAGCAGAACAGATCAACAACAGGATCTGGATTCACATAAAATTTTCACGCACTTGCAGCAATTCTGACAGTGACAACAGAGAAAATCTGAATAAAATAATATAAATAAAAAACATAAAATAGGCCTACACTAAATTTTGTTTTTTTTCTTAAATAATTAACAAATTAAGATGACAAAAAGAAGACAATTTTGAAGCTTTGAAAAACAGGCTTTTGTTTTCCATCAGACTAAGTTCTTTGTCAAATAAAAATAGCAGGCCTCTATCCACACCTTGTCTAGTTTTTATTTTTAAAAAGTTACATTTGTCTACATGATGTGGGGTTAGTCTGGAGCGCAGCCTGTTGACAGTTAGACCCGCGGCAGAAAACACCCTCTCCGATGGCACAGATATCCCTGGAAAACAGAGATAACGTCTCGCTAGAGTGGCCAGCTTCGGGAAGCGCCTTCATTTGCTTGTGGATGTTTGCTTCGCCAGTGATATTGCATTGTACTTGTACTACTGCTGTATTTTAGTACCGCGTAGCATATTTTTCTTAAGTAACTTCGTCGCCCTTTATGTCGAAATGGTCCCACACAGTAGGCCCCAGCCTACTTCTTTTCGCTCGCTTCATTTCAGCGAAATATCTGTAGGCACATGTGGTTGTGCGTGTCGACGCGCCCAGTGAGTTAACAAATATAGGCTATATAGGATTTTTTATAGTATTTTTTTAACCATGCAGCAAACAAAAAAACAAAAAAAACTTTTAACTGTTAAACCGTTTAACTGATAGTATTAATCGATCAAAATGTTTACTTTCGGTTAACGGTTAAATGGTCAATATGAGCATCCCTAGATGGAACAGAACCATTTGAGAAGGAGTCAGAAAACAGGGAAGTCAAAAGATCAGAGGAGATCTCTCGGATCTCGGAGAAGATACAATTAGTTGAGAGAGTTGAGGAGTTCTGTGTTGAATGTGGATGGTGAAGGAGTTGGGTAATGATGGAGAAGGTTGAGGACAGTTTCTGTGGGTTTTTAAGTGTTGATTCTGGAGTGGAAATATGATGTCT